>NC_135536.1:98852702-99154161 GCF_045843805.1 Urocitellus parryii | reverse complement strand
ATCTATTCAGAGTGTGTGGTTTGTAAACAGTTAACGGAGCTGGTTCCGTGGGCACCCATGGATGAAAGGCTGAAGAGCACACGGGTGGGATGTACCGGAAAAACGGATTCTGTCCACCTGACTGGCAATGACCGTGGAAACACATGGCTAGCTGGAAGCAGTCCTTGAAATTTGCCAGGGCCCAAAAGACTGAATCTAGTTTACAAAATGTGTGTCAGTGAAAAACAGGCTTATTTAGGGTGGGGTACTTCATCATGGTGCCAAAGCAGACAAACTCCACTCACAAAGAACAGTGTACCGAACACCTGGGCGAGGACCAGTGTGCATCCTCTTCTGAAATTTCTTTAAGGATCTCAGCTCTTTCTGCCTCTTCTGCTGTTTGTTAAGACACCCATTCTTACCATCTTTTAAAATGGTTTCCTCTTTGCTGTATGCAAACTTCATCAGTGCACGACTGGTGCATGCTATTTTGGGGGTTATTACAGATGAGTTAACAATTTCCTCTGAACTGCACATGTTAAATGCTCCACTGGGCCCAGCAGAAGAAAGGGGGTCAGATTTGATACGTTCTGAGTCCCTAACAGATATTTTCAGAAACAGAAGATTTATAAAGAACGAGGAATGATGTGTTTAGGAGAATATTTTTCTTTTATTTAACAAGAAATATGCCTTATAGCACTTTTTTGAGTTCCCAATCTGCTAGTTTTAACAGAACATTTGGGCTATCTACCTTTATTTATACCTGTGAAGCTCCATTTGGACTTTAAAAACGATAAAGCCAGAAGGAGGTGCTTCTTCAACTGCAGGCAAAAGAAAAGGTGGCGACTCCCTCAGATGGGCTTTTGTCCCTTCTTCTGTGTTGATTTTGACTCCTAGGTTTTGTGCACCGGAAGGTGTATCTATCTGATGGTCCAAACCCAGTATTTCAGGTTTCTTCAATCATTAGCAGGAAGGAAGGGAGAGGATCAGGGCCGACACTCACAGCCATTTATCTTCTTCTTCAAGTGCCGCATTCTTTGTAAAGGAAAGAGGCCAATCGATAGGGCAATAAGGAAGGAGGACAAGCAGCTGGGAGGGACCCACTGCGTGGTAAGCGGTGAGGTCTATTCATGGCGAGGGCCCCATGCACACTCTGTCCCAAAGGCAGGACTCATTAGCATTCCTGAGAGAAATAGCAGAGGATTTTTTCTTCTTCTTAGAATTCGTTCTCTATTAAGCAGATCAAGATGGTTATGGTTGGCATCTGTAAAGTAAATGTACACATCTATGGTTAGTTGTTGGCATCTGTAAAGTAAATGTACACATCAATTCAACCTAGAGTCATTGTCATCAAGCCAGTTGTACATTCGTCATCAATTAGAAGGCAATGCTCTGAAGGAAAAGTCCCAGGCTGGGTGTCAGGGAGAACTGGAGTTCAAATCCAGGCTCTGCCACTTATTGACTGTCATTGTGTACCATCACTTTGATTTTCTGAACCCCACTTTCCTTATTTATACACTGGAATGGTAACAGTATCTACCATAAAGATTACGATGACATGAGACAATTTGTGTTAAAGTATTTTACAGAATGTATATACCAAAAGCTCAAAAACATGAGTTCTCCTTAGTATTGCATGAACACTGGAGGTGCTCACATTTTGGGGAAAGGAAAGAAACGACTTCAGGAGAACCTATAACGCCCTTTGCAGTTGTCCTGTTACATAAATAAATCTATAGTTTCTTTGCAAAGAAGCTGTTTCCTTAATGGTGAGGCTATGCTAGTTAGAAGGAAAGGAAGTCTAATTTGAATTAGATGGACATGACAGGCCAATATGTGGAGTTTCTAAACATCACCATCGCAAATCTCTAGTGTTTTTGGTTTGTTTGATTTTTGGTACCAGGGATTGAACCCAGGGGTGCTTTACCACCAAGCTTCATCCTTAGCCTTTTTATTTTTCATTTTGAGACAGGGTCTCGCTGAGTTGCTCAGGCTCTTGCTAAGTTGCTAAGGCTGACCTTTGAACTGGTGATCCTCCTGCCTCAGCCTCACCACTACGCCCGGCCTCCGGTGTTTCAATCATGTAAGTTTTGACTACATCAGAACCCTGGAACACATAAAGTCCCATCTACTCATTTGTGGAAATCCTGGAAGAGGTTGGGTGACCTGTCCAGGGTTGCATGTAGAGTTAGTAGGTTGAACCACATTTTTTTTGTTGTTGTTCCATCTAGGTAATTTCCCAGGACTCTTTAAAGAGAGTATACCAATAAGAAAGGATTAAATAGTATGTCATTCAACTATGGAAATATTCAAATATCCTAGGGAAGAAGCACATAAAAATTTTGGTTCCTTGTTTGAGAAGTAGGACCAAGAACCCATTAGAAAACTCTTTCCTCAAGTCTGGGAATTTCGCCTTTGGTCAGGTGCAGACCTGGAATGCCTCAGTATTCCCACGCTGATCCTTGTCTTTGCATCACGTGAAAATGCTGTGGGATTCAACAGGGTGATGGACTCTGCCATGTGCCCCAGGCTGCCTGTAGCTGCCCTCTGGATTACCCACAGAAATGCTGATTAACTCTGAACATTGAGTTTCATTTTCCTAGCACAGCAACACATCCCTGCATTAAAAAGTACCCTGCACATCATGTCCAGGTAAGAGTTATGCATCTCTAGGAAAGATGGTATTGACCACCCTATTCTTGGGATGACAAATTTACAAAATGACCTCCCACTTCTGCTCCCTACTTGCTGCCTCTTACTCCCAGGCTATAGCTTCTTTAGGTGACTTTAGCCCAGAATATAATATAATTGTAAGGAAAAATTATGGTAAAATGACATGAATATATCCTGAGTCTATTTTTACCATCATTACTACTTCTAATATAATGTGTAAGTCATTGCTTTCAGAACTACAAGGTACAACTTCCAGTGTGGTAAGCAGGCAGAAAAGCATATTATAATAAAAAGAACATGGGCTTTAGGGTCAAAGAGATGAGAGTTTAAGTTAGTTCTGCCACTTACCAGTTCTGTGTTTCTGGGCAAGTGACTTAACATCTACAAGACTCAGTTCTTCCAGCTGTGAATCACACCTGCCTTATGAGATTGTGTGTTTTAGGGACATCTGTTATACACTAGACCTAAAACTGGATGCAGAATCAATGCTGATGATAATTTGAGTCAGGGATTTCTATTGATAAAACACTCTGATGAAATATATCTATCTTTGACATTTTTAAATATTATAACACATACCTGGGAATGTGGAAATATTTGAAAGAGCCATTGCAGACTTAGGACATAAGGTACTGGCTCAAATATTTTAAATTAATGGACTCACTGGTATACAAGAAAAAAAAATTACTAAATGGGATACTTATTAAAGCATAGTAAGGAAGACCTGATTCAGGGCCACTGTGGTGGGTTTAGGGACCACTGCAATGGGATTTTGCAGTGGGGGAAAGGTAGACTGAACTCCAAATACAAATGGAAAAAGTGTGAACTTATCATTTGGGGGTGTTAGTGCATGGAAAATTATCAAGATGAAACATCAGGGATAAGGGGGACACAGACTCAACTGAACTAATGAAATTCTTGCTGAAACAGGCCAGGGAGATCAAACATCACATGAGAGGTGGCAGAGAAGGAGGATATTGAGGGTGAAGTGCTCTTGCTAAATTGACTTAGCAATGCTCTTGTTAAAACTGGATTTTGAAAGGAAGATAGACCTAGGAGAAGGTGGAGGAGCCTGCCTAAAATTTACCTAAGCAAAGAACCTTTGTCATTGGTTAAAGACATAAAATAGAGGGTTGATAAAAGCCAGATTTTTCAAACACAATAGGACTAATTTTCCTATCTTCTTTGTGTTTTTTTTAATTGGTTGTTTTTTGTTTTATATGACAGTAGCATCTATTTTGATATTTTTCTACAAGTGTGGAATTTATTTAATTCTAATTAAGATCTCGCAGATATACATAATGGTGAGATTCACTGTGCTCTATTCAGGTATGTTCATAGGAAAGTCTGTTTCCCATCTTTTTTTGGATTCTAAAATGTGATAGATTTGTTTCTCTAAAATTCACAGGTTGCAGACTTTAACTTTGCAAATTACGATCGTCTCCACCATTTTATCGGCACCTGGCTCCCTATCACAGTCCCACGTACACAAAGAGAAAGACCATTTTTCTCCTCACCTTGCTTCCAGCTGTGGAGCACATTCTTCCTGAGCTGCTCTCTGCCCCCAGCAGCACCAGGTCCCAGAGACCAGTGAAGGGGTCTTGAGGACAGAAGAGACGTTGAATTGACTCCACAGACGGAGTCCTGGCAGCAGGATCCTTTTGCAGATGAAGATGTCAAAAGGCAATCTGCAGTGAGAATGACAGTGTGATTAACCAGAATGAGGCCTAAGTCAGAAGTAGCACGGGCCACTGGGAAATTAAGGCACCAATTTTCACCGTCAAGATCAGCTGTGATAGGGCCGTATATCCTAGCAACAGCAGAAGTCTTAACCTTGCCATCACAGCAAAAACTAATTTTGTGGTGTTATCCGTTCCGATATCTTTTAATCCAAAAAGTCTTTAAACAGAAAGTAAATACTCACACACTTCTCTTCCTGGATCTACCTTTTACCTCTAATTGGGAAATTCTTAATTCAGTGTATTAAAAGGTTATTGAGTCTTAACCCAAATTTCATTTGCTTTCATTCTTGATGCAACAATGGGAAACCTCATACCAGATTTCATTGTCCTGTGGAACAGTGTTAGAACTTACCCTTGTTATGTTGATTCAGAATGACTATAGGCAAGTGCCAAGTCTCTTACAATATGATTCCACATCAACTGATCACCCAAGAGAGATGAAGGCTTCTGTTCCTCCACACTCATGTGTTGAAGAGGTGTGGCTATAAGCATCATGGAACTTTAGCTGCTAGATCTATTCTTATGACAATCTATTCTCATGAAACCTGTGATTTCATCCACAATATTGAAATATTCCATGTCACAACATGCAGTTTCTCTTCTGAAAAACAAGCAAAAATAAAACTGCTTTGCAATGAGCCTGATCCTTCAAGTAAAGGTAAAATTGTGCCAGAAACCAAAATTTATCTGCATGGCCCTATATTTCTGATTAGAAGACCCTTACTTCAGTTTCCAAACAGCCTCAGACACCCAGGAACCTACTCTGAAGCAGCTGATTTGCTCAGCTGAGCTCTTCACTCAGCTGAGAGCTAAGCCTTGTACGTGAGACCCAGTGATGGATAGCAGGACTGCAGAGGAGATAAAGCAACCATGACCAAGAGGTAAGAGAAGAGCCCAGGCCAGGTGGGATCAAGAAAGCCACAGGAGAATATGGTTTTAAAAGAAAGAGCTGGAAGTTTTCATTGTAGAAAGCCTTTATATTTCTGGAGATCATGATTGAATAATCTTTTTAATGTGCCATTATATTCAGTTTGCTAGTATTTTATTGAAGATTTTGGTATCTGTGCTCATCAAGGATATTGTCCTGAAGAGGCTTGTGTGTGTGTGTGTGTGTGTGTGTGTGTGTGGTTGTCTGGTTTCAGTATCAGCATAATGCTGGCCTGATTTGGCAGAATTCTCTTCTTCAATTTTTTGGAATAATTTAAGAAGAATTGGTATTAATTTTCCTTTAAATTGAAGAGAACACCAACAAATGAAAGACATCCATGTTATGGTTTGGAAGAATCAATATTATTAATGTGTCCGTACTACTGAAAGTGAGGTACAAATTCAGTGCAACCCCTATTAAAAAACCAAGGACATCCTTCATGGAACTTGAAAAAACAATCCTAAAATGTATATAAAACCACACACACACACACACACACACACACACACCTTGAATAACAAGACAAAGCAAGAGGCATTACATTACCTGCCTTCAAAACATACTACAAAGCTGTAGCAATCAATACAGCATGGTATTGACATGAAAACAGACACATAGACCAATGCAACAGAATAGAAAGCTCAGAAGTAAACATATACATCTATACCCAACTAATTTTTGACAACTTTTCTAAGAACACCCATTGGAGATTGTACAGTTTTTTAAAATAAATGTTGTTGGGGGAAATTGGATACTCCTTTGCAGAAGAATGAAACAAGACACAGTCTCTCACTAGTTACAAGAATAACTCCAAATGGATTAAAGTTTTCAAGACAAGTCCTGGAATCATGAAACTATTAGAAAAAAAAAACATTAGAGGAAATGCTTCAGGATCTTGGAATGAGGAAAGATTTTTTTGGACAAGATCCCCAAAGCATAGAAAACAAAAGTAAAAATAGATGAATTAATTATGTCAAACTAAAAAGTTTCTGCTTGGCAAAAGAAACAAGAAAATGCAGAGGCAACCTACAAAATGGGAGAAAATACATGTAAACTATACAGCTGACAAAGGATTAGTATCCAGAACATGTTTAAAAAAAAAAAAAGGCTCAAAACACTCAAAAGCAAAAAACAAATGACCTGATTTTTTTAAAATATTTTTTTAGTTGTTGATGAACCTTTATTTTATTCATTTATTTATATGTGGTACTGAGAATCAAACCTAGTGACTCACATGTGCTAGGCAAGTGATCCACCACTGAGCCACAACCCCAGCCCAAATGAAATGATATTAAAATGGACATTAGACCTAAATAGACATTTCTCAAGAGAAGACAGACAAATGGTCAAGAGGTACATCATCATCACTAATCATTAGGGAAATGCAGAACAAAACCCCAATGCACTATCACCTCACTCCAATACCTATAATGAAAAAGATCAAAGATAACAGGTCTAGGCAAGATGTACAGAAAAGGGAACCCTTGGACACTGTTGGTAGGAATGCAGATTATAGGGCCACTATGGAAAACAGTACATAATATTCCTCAAAATATTAAAAATAGAACTACCATATGATCCAGCTCTTCCATATAATGTATAGAACAAAAGAAAATGAAATCAGTACACCAGATAACTGCACTCTGAGAAAAGTCTTAGCCAATCCCATAAAAACAAATGCCGAATGTCTTCTCTGATATAAGGGGGCGGTGACTCAAAATGGGGTTGGGAGGGAGAGCAAGGGAGAAAGATTACCTCTAGATAGGGAATAGGGGTGGGAGGGAAAGGGAGGGAGAAGGGGAATACTGTGGATGGTGATAGGACACCCTCATCATTATACAAAATACATGTATGAAGATGTGAATTTGGTGTCAACATACCTTATATACAATCAGAGATATGATAAATTGTGGTATAAAGGTGTGTTAATAATTGTAATGCAAAAATAAATAAATAAAAAACTAAAAAAAGAAAAGTGTTTAACTAGATGTAATTTGATTTAAATGTTACACAATGGATATATGTATCAAAATATCATGTGACATCCCATAAATATGCATATTTTTATGTCTCGGTTAAAAATAAATATAATTGTTTTCAAATTTCAAAAATAGAAAGAGAGAGAAAGGAAGAAGGAAAGGAATGAAAGAGAAAGAAAGCTGGTGGGAAGCACAGCCTAGATATTAGAGAGCTTGAGGACCAAGAGGAGGTAGATGGATTTGGCAATCAATGGTGACTCGAAAGAGATCTCTTTCTGTGGCTGCCTAGATGTGAAGAATAAGGATTAAAGAATGAGAAGGATGACAAATGAAAGGAAAAAGAAACATGTTAGTTCATTCCAGTCTTCAAAATTTTACCTGCCAGGTGCAACAGGGGATCCCCTCTCTGGTCTGGATTACAGGATGTTGCAAAGCTGGCCAAATGCCTACCCCAAAGGCCTAGAGGGAGCCCTAATTTAGAAGATGATGGATGCAAAATCCTTCCTAATCCTTCCTATCCCAGAAATTCATTCTTGAGATAGAATGACAAAATTTCATCTAAACAAACTTCCATGCCAATTCCTAAGCGAGGGAGGAGGCAGCAAAGGAAAGTTAGAGCAGATAGCAGAGTGAAGAATCCATTTGTATGTTTCTCTTAAATTTAAACAAAGCATTAGATTCAAACAAACATGGTTGAATACAGAGGAGGCCCTCTTCCTGTACAGGTACTAAGGAAGACATTTTACTGACAAAAGGTGGTTTGGATTTTACACCTTAGTGGCTCTTATCAGTGGTTTATGCAACACAAACTTGCCTTGGTGGTACTCACCGCTGTCTCAGAGCAAGTGTTAGAATTTTGCACAGAAATAGTAGTGCAAGTTTGTATCTCCCATTTGACAAAACTTCTGTGGTATTGCTGTTCTTAAGTAATCTATGAAGCGGCGTTTAAAAAAATCTGAAGTATATGTGGTGGCCTTCTTGCTTTCAGACACCTGTGATCATAGTCTGCACTCCATCAGCCACATCTAGGTCTTGTCTCTCAGGATCAACTTTTGCATTTCTTCTTTTGCTGTCTGTGCTGCTGCTGAGCTACTCTTGCTAAAAATAAGCTGCACCTCTCCACTCTACTGCCTGCCAAATTGGGATGCTCCATGACCTCATCTCTCCTTCCCACAGCTTCCTGCCATGCTCAGAGCTGCATATCACAGAACATTCTTTGCTCAACACTTTCTTTTTCTTGCTCCATAGGCTCTAGCCTGTCAATCACTCAACTTTCTTTCATTTTCTCTCCTTCTTTCTCTTAGATGCAGCATAGTAAATTGTATCTGTCTAAATGTTGGGACAAACTGCCTGCTCTGAATCCCAGCTCCAACACTTGCTAGCTATGTGACCTCAAATAAGCTACTTCTCAGGCTGGGACTGGGGTTCAGTGGTAGAGCACTCACGTGGCACACATGAGGCCCTGGGTTTGATCCTCAGCACCACATAAAAATGAAACAAAGGTATTGTGTCCATCTACAACTAAAAAATACATATTAAAAAAAAGCTACTTCTCTTAGTCTTTTCCAGAATGTCAAATGAAGGGTATACTATATAGATGGATGGTTAATTTTTTCTTCAATTTAACTGGGCAAAGGAATGCTCAGATTACTGGTAAAACTTTATTTCTGAGTGTGCCTGTGAGGGTTTTTCTAGCAGAAATTAGCATTGGAATCAGTAGACTAAGTATAAAAGATCACCCTCACCAATTTGGGCAGGCAATATGCAATCTATTGAGGGTACAGACAGGATAACAAGGCAGAATGGTGAAATCATTCTTTTTCAGCAAGACTTCTATTTTCCCATTCCCTCAGACATCACTTTGGAGTTGGGGGTCATACACCCATGATCCTCTTGCCCACTGCTCTCAGGCCTCCAGCCTCAGACTGAAAGTTATGTCATCAACTCCCCCTAGTACTCAGATTTTGGGACTTGAACGAGATGACACCACCAGTTTCCTGGTTCTCCAGCATACAGATGGCATATCATGGTACTTCTTTGCCTCCAATCTTACATGAGTTGGTTCTCATATATGTTAGTTTTTCATCACTGTGACAAATTACCTGAGAAAATGAACTTGGAGAAGGAAAGATTTATTTTGGTTCACGTTGCAAGGTTTCAGTCTATAGTCAGTTAAATCCATTGTTTCCAGACCTGCGGGGAGACAGAGCATCATGGCAGAAAGCATGGAAGAGCAAAGTGGCTCACGTTAGGGTGGCCAGGAAACAGAGAGAAAGAGAGCAAGAGTGTGAGGAAGGAGTCAGGGACAAGAAATACCCTTTCAGAGCACACCTCCATGACCTATTTCTTCCAACTAGGCCCTTCCTCCTGAGTATCCACCACTTCCCAATAATGCCATCAGCTACAAACCCATCAGTGGATTAATGCATTCCCAAGGTCAGAGCCATAATGATTCAATCAGTTCCCAAGAGCCCACCTCTAAGCACTGTTGTATTGGGGAATCAAGCCTTCAACACATGAGCCTTTGGTGGACATTTCAGATCCAAACCATCACACCATAATACATTCCTCCAATATGTATGTGTGTGTGTGTGTGTCTTATCAATCTGGTTCTGTTTCTTTGGAGAACCTTGGCTAGTACAGAATCTTTGGAAGCTGCTTCTTTCGCCATAGTAAAATGGTTTTATGATTCACTCAAGTTGTGTGATAGTTCAGTTCTTCTTACTACTGAATAACAGTTCATTATTATGTAGATGCACTACCATTTGCTTATCTATTTACCTGTTGAAGTATATCTTAGTTGCTTTCATTTTTGAGCAAGTATGGATAAACATGCTAAAAGCACTCACATATAGGGGTTTTTTGTTTGTGTGTGTGTGTGTGTGGGTGTGTGGCCACAAGTTTCAAATCAATTGAATAAATACCTGGGAGTACAGTTTGGGATTACATATTAAGTAAGCCTATGTTTACATAAAAAAATAACTACCAAATTATTCTCCAGAGTGGCTCTACCATTTTGCATTCCCACCAGCAATGAATGACAGCCCCTGTTGCTCTACATCCTCACCAGCCTTTGAGATTGTTACTCTTTCAGTTTTAGTCCCCCGCCCCAGGTCTGCAGTATTAGCTCATTTTTGTTTTATTTTCCATTTCCTTTGCTGTGTTTGATTTAGGTTGTTTTCTTATTGTTGATTTTTAAGAGCTCCATGTTTCCTGAATAGATACTTTATGAAATTTATGATTTGAAATTTTTCCCCCTATGGCCTCTTGTTTTATTTTCTGACAGGATTTTTCAAAGAGTAAGAGTTTTAATTTTCCATGAAGTCCTATTTATCAATGTTTAATGTTACAGACAATGCTTTTGGTGCCATATCGAAGGAATCGTTGTTAATCCAAGTCATAAAAATCTTCACTTACTTTTTCCTCTAAAAGATTTTGTTTTATATTTTACACCTAGGTTTATAACTCATTCCACCTTCATTTCTGTGTGGTGCAAAGTAAGGATTGACATGTTCTTTTTTTTTTTTTAATCATATAGAGATCCAATTGTTCTAGCACCAATGTTAAAAATTGTGCTTTATCCACCAATCTGCCTTTATACCTTTGTCACACACATAGTAGTCCAAAAGTTCATAGGTCTATTTCTGTGTTCTCTATTCTGGAGACAAAAATACTGATGCTGACAACTGACTGTGTAATGTATCAAAAAATTAAGATGAGTTGATGCAAAGTATGGTAAAATATTAATGGAAATCTGGATGGCAAACTTATGGCTGCCTACTGTGCAACTCTTTCATCTTTTTGTATGTTTGAATTATGTTTTTCATAATTAGGTGTTTGAAGACCATAACTCCTCCAAAGACTTTGAAGAAGTGCCAGAATGCCATTAGCCTGTGGACCAGTTTTTAAGAACAGGTTCCTGCACCAGTATTTCAACCAAGCTCTTGGGGTCTGGATTGTCCAAAAGTAGGTAAGAAGTTCCCTTTATAGAATAATCTCTCCATAAAACTCATTTCTATTTGACTGTGTTACACATAATGGCCCTTACCACTGTTTTTAAAAATTTTTGTAAGTCTTTCTGATGAGTTTCTTCATCAACTGATTATTGTCGATTCTGCTCTGTTTTATGGTGGTGGTGATAGTGGTGATAGTGATGATGATTCTCTGTGTTAAAATACTGTGCATTGAAATAGCTGGGTGTCATTTGGCAATGTGCTTTCACACACAGTGTATCATTTGATCTTCAATAATCCTGTGAGGTGAAGATCCTAACATGTGTTATTGTCTGCATTCTTCTAATGATGACTCACAATTTAGAGGGAGTCTCCTTTTCCCAAGGCCCAATGCCTAGCCAGTGGCAGTCAGCACCCCTCACAGTGCACTGTCCTGTCACATTCAAATAAACAACGGAGATTTCACTTCTACTTGCAATGTGAAATGTTTGTGGCCCCTACTAATCTTCTCAATGATTTTGCAGTCAAGTTTGATTGTAGTTTGATTCATTCTTTGGAAAGTATCCAACAGGGATGGTAAACGTCAGCTCCTGTCAAAAGAATGGCCAGTTTGATGCAAAGTGATGTGTGAGCACCAAAAGGAGGCTGTTAATAGATTCATCAATGCTGCTAGGTGTGAACAGGTGTGATGAAGTGTAAAGAAGTATGTGATGTGAATGTGGCAGAGCTGTCACATATAGAGGACTGTGACCATCAGAGATGACTCCTCAGCTACCATCTGTCTTCCTGTCCCAATACCCGTCCTAAACCATCTTGCCTTGGCAACTTCAAGAAGTGGTAAAAAGACATGTGCCCCCTTGATGTACACCTGAGCAGGATGGATATAAAAGGATCACTCTGGAACTTGAAGGTGGATTTTCCTAGCGGAAAGGGACCATCTTTTCTTTATAGTTAAAAATAAAGATCATATCTAGGAGTAGGATTTCTTTTCAACTAAAAAAGTGCATCCTCACCAAAATCCATTTTTAATTAAGGAAGCTGAATATAGAGAGCCTTTCAATCAGTTATAAAATATCCTCACTGAAATGTAGCCACAATGAAAAGCCCAGGAAGGATTAGAAAAGCACAGCCAAGCACCTGAAGCTAGAGGGTAACAAGAACATACCCACAAAGGAGAGAGAGAGATTCTTGTAGAAATGACTGAAAAATTGGTGATCCCTATCTCCTGGCACTCCTTCTGTATCCCTCCAGGGCACTAAAGTGCTATGATGAGGGGTGCTGGCAGGAAGGGCCCTAGAAGAAGAGGTTAGGTAGAATCTGGTGTGCAGGGTTCTTATTGGTTATCATCACCTATGGAAAGGAGGGAATAAATCAGGACTGGACAGAGGGAGAAATGGGACTATGATGCAGATCAGAGGTCAAAGGAAGATCTGACCAACCCACTGGTGCCGCAGTCTGGCTGGGCATAATTCAGGAGCCACTTGTCAAAAGAAAGGAACTTTATTTTTAGAACCACATACGCCAAACAAAACAGCTCCTCAGGAAAAAACCCTCAGAGCCCAACTGCCACCACCGGCTTCCCACAAGCCTCTCACCCCAACACCAGCCTCTCCACCTCCCACCATCCTCCTGCTCTTGAGGCCGATTGGCTGGGTCGTGTGGGCGGAGCCAAAGAAGTCCCCCAATGAGCAGCTCCGTGGTCTGAAAGGGCAGGGAAACAGCCCAATGAACATCACCGCAGAGGAACCAATCAGCTAGATGTTGCTGGGGCCGCTGTGAGCCAATCATCAGCCGGCAGCTGGAAGTTTGCTGGCAGCTGGAAGTTTGCTGGGGCCCCTTTGGATGTGGCTCTCAACACACTGGGGATATGTGGAGTGGTATACCCCATTCATTTTGCCACAGGGTGATCACCTTGCCAGTGGTTTTCCCAGGACTTTCCTTGTTTTAGCACTCAGGTCCCACATTCTGGGAGCTTCTTGGAAAACCAGGACCTATTCCTAATACCTGTCCCACCCGTGGGTTTCACATCTCTCTGGAGTTCAGGTTTTGACACCAAGGCAGACCTTGGAGAAGCAGTAACTGTGGAGCAAGCCCTTGCTAAAAGAGAGGCCCAGTGAGGTACCTTATTTAACCACTGGAAGAAGGAAATTAGATCCTACTTCTGAATGGATTAATTTTTTCCTGTCTCTGGTCAACCTGCCATATTTGAGAATAAACATGGCCCTTGGAGAGAGTCAGATCTGAGTTTAAATCCTAGCTAGGCCACTTATTAGTTATGTGACCTTGGGCAAGTCAACCTCTGATGCCTCATTTTCCCATCTTATGGGTTTATATTAAAAGTTTCATGAGATCATATATACATAGGATTGGCACAGAGTAGGTCCTCAAGAAGGGAAAGTCAACATATTTTTAATGGAAAATCTCCCATCTTGGAAACTGGTAACAAATCTACTCCAAGCAGTCCCCACGCTAGGCTGCTTCCTACCTCTTCACAGTTGCCCTTACAGCCCTTGTTAAAGATGCCTCTCGCCTCCACCTATCCTCTGTGTGGTTTCCATGTCTGTGTAACCCAAAGCAGCCAACCCCAACAGCCAGAAATTGTGAAATACACAGTGGCAGCCAGAGATAACAGCTTTTACTTGGGAGCTGCTAGCTGATGAAAATCTGAGTCAAAGAAGGAATGGAAGGCTTCCACAGCCTGTGCTCAGCAAGGTCCTTGCAGTTCTGAACTGTGGGCAAGGAAAGGCTAATGCTGACTGAGCTTGAAAAAGTGCAGTGGAAGGCAAACAAATAAATGATTTAAGGTTTTGGAAGAAAGACTTTTGAAGAAAGCTTGACCTTAACCTCTGGGAGCTTAGAGCAAACCTCTACTGAGTGAAGGTGGGTTGCAATAGTAAATTGGTCTGGACAAAACACATAGAGAGTCCTTATGATAGCAGGACCCCCCCTTACCTTGTTGGGTCAGTGACTGCTGATAAGACACGTCCTTAAAGGGCAGCCTGCTGGGAGGAATTGGACTAAATTCAAGGACAATAGCAATCCTCATTAGGGCCTAAAGCCAGAGGCTATGATATGGGGCCAGCTTTTCCAGGCTATTTCATGAGCTGCATGCCTATGGCTAGTTGGCTCAGTTGGACAGAATAGAGAGTTAATGAGGCCAAGGGCAGGAGGCCGAATTCCTGCAAAGACCAGTTAGTAGCAGTTACACTTCTACTGCTATGTAGTCTACTGTTAAGCCAGACTGTGCCGCTCACATGTGTGCTTTCTTGTTACCAGTATCTCAAGGTTATTCTCTGGGGGGTTCATGGAATTCCTAGTGGATGTGTATTTTTTTTTTTGAAACTCAACTAATGTCTAGCCTTGAAGTAAGATGTTATTTCAATTACATTTTTATTTGTTCTCTCAGTTGACAAATATGTGAATGCTACTCTGTGAAGGTATTAAGATGCTATGAATATGATGATAATCAAGAGAAAAAAATACAAAATTGAAGAAGGAGAAATGCAATACTGACAAGAAGCAAGAGGATTCCTGAGGTTGATATGAATGAAAGTTTCAACAGGACCGCGGAGATTTGTACAGCCAAACTAGGGGAAAAGTAAAGATTCTTGACTAGGAAAAAAAAAATCTCTATAGAAGTGATTTTCACAAAAAATAAAAATAAATATTGGGTTGATCAAAGAGTCTGAAAATTTAAAAAGAAGATTTTTTAGTTCTATTGGTAAGTTTGGAGTGAATATGTGATACATGGAAAATCAAGAAAACAAACAAAACAATAATTCTAGAGAAAGCAATGATTGTACAACACATGAGATCACAGTTCAGATAACAGAGTTGAAAGAAGTTGTATCTGAGAAACTAAAACCAGTAATGTACTGGGTGGAGAAGCAGGGCTGCCCTTTTTCATTAAAAACCTAAAGTTATGGTTTTGTTTTTTCTTCTAACTATACATTTGTTATTTAGAAAATATTTTTAAATTCTTTTAAATATTATGGATTGGACAATGATGGTCAGCGGGCATTTAAAAGCCCCCGAAATAGTGTACATACATACACATAAAAGCCTATTCATTGAAGCCCAAGTTAGTAACAGTGAAAAATTAAATGTTCATCAATAAGATTAGTTAAATAAATATCAGTAAATACATAAAATAAATGGACTATTTCACAGCTTTTGAAACTAAAAGATAGGCTGATGTGCGTTGACATGGAAAGATCTCTCCATGTATTGTTGAGAAGATCAAGTTGCCAAATATTATGTACCAAAGTGTATGTGTATTTATATGAATGTGTGCATGTGTTCACATCTGTGTATGTGGTTGTATGTACACAGGAAAATGTATGGAAGGATACAAAATAAATCATGAACTATGGCTACTTTCAGTGAGAGGACAGAGTAAGGTTAGAAGAATTTTCATCTTTTCTTGTCAATATTTATTGCCTGTATTTTTTAATGAACACCTATTAATTCTACTATTAATGATAAAACCCGCAAAGGTAATGATTTTTAAATAAAATAAAAGGGGTTGACTCTGTTTTATCTAGAGAGGTAAAGACCTGCACACCTAACGAGATAGCCTTGGTCCAGGCAAGAGATCTGAGGATCTAAAATAAAACATTCATGGGAAGGATTGAAGAAATGAAGTGGTTCTACTACAACGGGCGTGGTATATGTTCTGCATTGATTTTCCAGCAATCAGTAGTGGTCTGTTTTGATCATTTAAATTTTGTGGTACAAAGAAACAGATGGCCAGGATCCAGAATTCCCAAACGGTGAACACCCGTGTTAAACCCATAGGTATCTCTACACAGAGAACAGGTACAGCCGCTGATAGCAATTTAGTATTAAATTGTCTTTGTTTCCAAACCCCAGCGGGAACCCCTTTGTGGTCAGCAACTATGCTTGCCCCTGGTGGCCTCCTGGGCCCCTTTCTTTTGGTCAGCATCTTTAAGACCTTTCCATACCTATGGGGAAAGAAAGAAAGAAAGAAAGAAAGAAAGAAAGAAAGGAAGGAAGGAAGGAAGGAAGGAAGGAAGGAAGGAAGGAAGGAAGGAAGGAAGAAAAGCAATACAAACAGGAATTTGGAGGATGTATATGGAGAATAGGTATTTAATCCCCAAACTTCTGTGCCTGGTTTTGTATTTTAAGGGTGAATGTGGAAGCAGAGGAGGACATGGGTTGAGGTGACACAATCCATGTCATGTGGACTATTTCTCTGTATCTCCCTTCTCACTGCAGAAGGAGGAAGAAGTAGAACTAGCCAATACAGCTCACTATATAGAAGAGCTTTAAAGAAGCTTAGGTTCACAAAAGGAGGTCAGTGCTAGGTTTGGAAAGAGGGGCCAAGGAAAGAAGAGGGTGAACAAGTTCATGAAAGACTAAAGCCTGATTTGGTGGAAAGAAATAAAGGACAATAATCAAGAACACAAGTATCTGGAATCCAGTTCTAAATTGTTTGCCCTTCTGTGATATAAACCGTACCTCATTCTCCAAACATTCATTCAGTAAAGTCTATTACACATAAATCAAAGTCTCTTTATGATTGTGTGTTTGTGGAGTGGGCATAGATAAATGGAATGGAAAACCTACATACATGGGGGAAAATATGAAATAATGACAGCCCATTCAGGGCATTAAAACAACATATGAAACTGGGGTTGGTTAATTTCATCTGAATCTAAGAGGGAACAACTCATTCTAACATCTGAGTTAGATGTTGAAAAAATCATGAAGGTGCCTGGAATATATAGTCCACACAGGGTACAAAGCTGAGCAGGGAAGAGTGGCTTGCATTTAAGGGACTGTTAGCTTTCTGTCACTGTGATAAAATTACTGATATGAACAACTTAAAAAGGGGAAATATTTATTTTTGCTCCTAGTTTTAGATGTTTCAGTCCATGATCACTTTAACCTACCACCTTTGGGCCTGTGGCAAGATGGTATTTAAGCAATGGGCAGGAAGGAGTTTGCCTATTTCTTTTGTGTCTATATAATGCTTTGATGTTTACAAACTTTATTTAAAAGCAGTGTGTCACGTTATACTTGAAATGGTCATTTCCTGACAACAGGAAAAAATGTCTTTGAGAGAGATGAAGTATTCATAATAATAGAGTGAGTTAGGGACATCCACCAACTTTCACCAGGGCCTAGTGGTCAGCAGTGTGGAACACCAGATCCTTAGTCACCTGAACATCCCTGCCTACTGGCCATGGGAGCTTCCTTCCTGTGGGATGTGATGAGCTGGCACAGCTGCAGAGCCTAAAACAATGTTGAAGCTGATGGATTCAAGGAGCACAGGCTGCCTAGGTACACCTGGGTGCAGTGAGCTGGGCGCACTCAGGGACATCTTGGTGCTTTCAACCCCCAGTCTGTACTGGGTCTTGTCATTGACAGTTTTGACTTGGCCTTCCCAGTAAGAGAGCTGCTGGGAACAACTGACTTCGTAATACAAGATTGGCATATGCACTGGGAAAATGCCTCACCCCATCCCTGAAACCAGTGTCTGATCTGATTTGAAACACTGTGTGGGAAATATGAGGTGTGGCTCATTAAAATATGGATGCAAACAAAAGGATCCTTCTTTTGATCTTCTCTTTCTTCAAACTAAAATGGACCCGAAATGTAGAACTCCCTGTCTCCTCTCTTCTGGGCTACATACACCAAGGCATTCCCAGGGCAAAGAGTACCCGAAAAGAAAAGATTGTGTGGAGAGCAGAATCTGCCTTCTATTTTACAAATCACTGCATTTTTCTATTTCTAAGGGGAATCAGGAGAGGGCCCCAAGGACCATATTCATCCCTGTTTTACAAATGGGACTTCACATGGAGCCACTCAAGGAGCTTCCCATGGAGCCACGCTGATGTGGATAGTTGCGTGCTGAGCTGGGTTTTCCTGGGGAAATTTTCCCAGGAAATCTGCCACTCCAGCATTTCAGAGCTGCGTGGTGGTTTTAGATGATCTGAGGGTGAATCCTGGATCTGCCTCTAGTGTCTATGTGACCTTGGGCAAGTTTCTTTTCTGAAATTCCATTCAAAGGAGAATTAGAATGAGGATAATAATAGTACTTGCCTCACAGGGTAATCCACTGTCATCTCTTAAAAGTGTGAACTACTACTACTGTTATTGTACTGCAGAGGGAGTTCCAGCTGACTCCCATGTTTCCCAACTGGAGTCACATCTCACATCTTGCATCTCCAGAAAACATAGATAGGAGAAATTTAGATGCCTCCCTTCCTGGTAGAAGACAGGCATGTCAGGCCATCAGTTGCCCCACAGTGGAGCTCTGTGACCTATGGAAGGAGCCTGGTCAGCTGTGCCCAGCCCTGTGTCCAGGCCCTGCTGCTCACCACCTGTGAACTTAGGCAACCTAGACCTCTCCAGGCCTCCTGTCCTTCTTTAGGCCCAGGCACAATGCATAAGCCCAAATGCAGCTGTGAGAAAAAGAGACAACATGTATGTCGACTGCCTCATGACAGGCTCTCAATAAATTGAAACTAGTATTTTGGTTCTTATTATTCCATCTGATCAATAGCTAATCCTTGTGACTCATGACAGAAGCGTATGTATAAACACAAACACACTTAGTTGTTCTCAGGTTTAGACAGTCATGCCTTTGGGTGTGGCTTTCTTCTCTTGGAAGTAATTGGTCCAGCTACTAATTTGAAGAGTATTGAGGGTATTTTGGTTTGGATACAAGCTATTCCCCCCAAAACTCATCTGTTGCTGATGCAGGACTGTTCCAGAAGTGAAATAATTAGATTATGAGATTGCAACCTGATCAGTGGATTAATCCATTTGATGGGTTAATAATTTGCATGGATTACTGGATGGTAATTATAGGCAGGTGGGCATGGCTGGAGGTGGTAGGTCACTGGGGACATAGCGTCAGGGATTACATTTTGTCCCTGGCTTCTTGCTCTGTTTCCTGGCTACCATGAGCTGAGCAGCTTTCCTCTGCCATGCTCTTCCACCATGATGTTCAGCCTCACCCTAGGCCCAGAGCAATGGAGTCAGCTTGCCATGGTCTAAACCTCTGAAATGGTGGACCCAAAATAAACTCTTCCGCCTTTAAGTAGTTCTTGTCAGGTATTGTGGCAATAGTGACAAAAAAAAAACAAACAGAATAAGAGATGGAGAGATGGAGGAATTAAAATGGAAGGCTAAAACAGAAGAATAACCATAATGCCTATTGATTATACTGCATATTACAGCTTACACACAGCTCTGAGGTTCACAAGATTCTTTCACCAAAAGTGCCCCAGGTCATATTTCAAGTGGTGATCAAAATCAGTACCCCAGACAAGACCATTCCTGAACCAGCAGACCTCACTGTAGATGACAACGAATTTCCTAAAATGTTTTCTTCTTGTTTCTTGGTTAATATCTTTGTGTCCCTATGCATTTGAGCAATGATTATAGTTTCCACAATTGAATTTCCATTCCAAATATTAGCTTTCCCCATAAATCCTAAACTAAACCATAATTGGACTGCCTCTTAAGTGAATAGAGACAGGCCAATTCACCCACCATGTTCTCCCTGTGTTTTACCTTTTTTTTTTTTTTAAACTTTGTTGTAGAGCTGGTTTTAGATACCAAACTCATGAGGCCCTGAAAAAAATAAAACCAGTAAAATTGATTCTTCCTCATTATACTATCTCCTGCACTACTGCTTTTCTCTTGAAGTGAATTCAGGTTAAGACTAATTTACATTGATTTTTAAAATCTAAATTGCACACTTCTCTAACTACATTCAAAATACAGAATCACATTTTACATTATTGTTTAAGCGTATTGGCTAGCTTAAGTGAACAGCATTTATGGGTGACCTCAGTCTGCACTGAGAGAGACCTTGCTGCTTCTAGTGCCTTCCATCATTTTGGGTGGTGCCCTAAGAACCTGACAGTCCACTTTACAGATGTATTACCTGAGACCCTACCTTTCCCCATCCTCCACACTACACAAAACAAAAGGGGGAAAGAAAAATCAGTATGTGTTCCAAGAAGATGGGGATGAGAAATCTATCACAGACAAGTTCTGATCATTATCTTGGTGCCTAGAACAAAACTTGGCAGATAACAGACACACAACAGTGACTGGAAACATGCACTAAAGCAGGAATAGTGGCACAGTTAACTCGAGTTTATGATATTTAACATTGTCACATTAGGTGTTTGTATTTTCACATTCTCAAGACAGCTTCCCTAGCATTGGGTGACTCTCCCCAATACAGAGCAGGTGTGTCAAGCAAAGATAGCCATCATCCGCATCTCCACAGACAGAGTCTGATTGGTCGTGATGAGGAGGTGGCAAACTTTGTCTTCTAGGGCTCGATAGGAACTATATTGGGTTCCACAGGCCAACAGGCAATGTTGATGGTATTACCTAAATATTTATATAATCATTTAAAGTGTAACCATTTTAAAAAATAAAAGTCCATCTTCTTAGCTCTGGGTCCATAATAGAAAGTGGAAAGCTGGATTTGGCTCACAGGCCATAGTTTACAGACTGTTGGTCTAGGCTATCATGACAATGCCACACTCTTTGTCATCAATGTTTAAGTGTCTCTGCTCAAGCTAATCAAACCATGGCATTTCCCTAAGAACAGTTACTAGTCAAGAGCTAGCACATGACTTGAGTTTATCCAGTATGACCAAAGTGAATACCCTTATCCTGTGATTGGGAAAGAGATTCTCCCTCTTGTTTTTTCCTTTTATTCTCTTCCTCTTCCTCCCTTTCTCTTCCCTCTTTCACTGGAGATGAATGAGTGAGTACATGGAAATAATTGCTGTTGATGGCCATTTTTTGGTGATTAAAAGGTGGCCTGAGAACAAAGCATTCACACAGAATAGAGCTGAGAAAATCATAGGAAAACAGAAGAAAACTCTGTATATTGCCTGAAATCCATTCCACTTTGGTACTTTCTCTCTCTCTCTCTCTCTCTCTCTCTCTCTCTCTCTCTCTCTTTTTTTTTTACTTGCTTAGTTGTAGGTGGACACAATATCTTTTTATTTTATTTATGTGGTGCTGGAGATTGAACCCAGGGTCTCACACATCTGGGACAAGTGCTCTACCATTGAGCCCCAGCCCCAGCCCCTCTACTTTGGTACTTTCTATTAGATAAAGCAATACATGCAAATATTGTTTAGACTAACAGCTCAAGGAGATGGTTTCTTGCAGAACAAAGCACTCTGATACAATGTGCAAATCAGGTTTCATTAATAAATATTAAAACATTAAATTTTCTAGCTAATAGCTGTATTCTACTTATTTAGTTCTGCCATCAATACATGGCTTCTAGATCTCTCTGCTATCTCCCTCCCCGAACAATATAGGAGCATAGAGGAGAGAATACGAGAAGGAGAGGAACTAACTGCTCTCCCCAAAACCTTGCATTTCTCTCATTTATTTCTGAAATTATCTCAGAACATCTCACCTATACTAAAAGCATGTAAGCCCACATTTTTCTGCTCCAACCTGTAAGCCTGATATCAGGAGATCCTGCCGCCATTGCTAGATGGAAGTACCTGCCAATGTGAAGACATCACTTTTCTATCTCAAAAGCCACACCCCCAGTAGCCTTACTGTTCATTGCCATCATCATACTGACAGAACCAAGTTGTGTTCTGAGCTGAACTTTGAGAAATATTCTGTTCTCTGTAGTAGAAAAGGCTAAGCTATTGCAACAAAGAGGTTCCATCATTCAGAGGCTTAAAAGAATACAGAAGTTTATTTTTCTCATATATGATGTCAAAAGTGAGTGTAATGGGAAAGATTTGAGGATAGAAGTCTCAGTTCTTCACAGTCTTTAAATTCCCCTAGATAATGGTAGTTCTGCCATCAATACATGGCTTCTAGATCTCTCTATTGTCTCCTTCCCTGAACAATATAGGGGCAGAGAGGAGAGAATACGAGAAGGACAGGAATGGAAGTGGCACGCATCACTTCTGCTCAAACTCCACTGGAGAGAATGTGCTTACGCGGCTACACCCAGCAAGGGAGACATGCCAAATTATTATTCAAAGGCTGCAGTATAGGGGAGAATGGTTTTCATATGTAGCCAGCAAGCTCTGGCAGAATATTCTATGTGCTGCCACCCAGATCTCGAAGCCACACAACATGTGCATGAGAACCTCAAAGTCCCCAGAAAGGCAGAGCATTTGGCTTCCACACTCACCTCAGGAACTATCCTGGGAGCTTATATCTAACCATTTTTCTACTTGATCCTTAAATTTCATTGAGAAATACTGGACACATGTTACTACTGCAATTTTACAGAAAAAAAAAGACCTTGAGAGTTTAAGGGATTTGCCTAATTTTACCCAAGTTTTTGGTATAACTGAAACGTGACAAAGAATGTCCTGGATTAAACTCTTGACAGTTTCTTGTGAGAGCACTATCCTTGGACATGTCCACAAGAGTCCATTTTAACAAGAACCCCCCAGAGTCATTTAATTGGAATCCCCTATCTTTGCTATCTGGCCAAATTCTTCACCCCAAACCCCAGAAGATGTCTATTGGACTGCTTTTAATAAGAATCTTCTTAGGCTGGTTTATTCAGAATTCCCCCAGATGTGATGCTGCTTCTTAGGAATTTTCTATCCACCAACTCCAACATCCCCCCTCAACCCTGGCTATAAATGCTCACTTTTTCCCTTTTATTCAGAGTTGAGCACTATTTCTTAAAAAAAAAGAAAAAGACATTAGAGTGGTCTATATATCTATTGCTGTAGTCCTGAATTAAGTTTGCTTTATCACTTTAATGAGGTGTTTAACAAATCAAAATTTTGGTACACTGGTTCAAGTTGGGTGTGTGCTTCATGATACCACACATAGTAGGCAACGGTAACACCTACTCATCCACAAACCCAATAGAAGACCACATGTCAAACACACTAGGTAAATGTCCAGCTGAGAGCCCATAGAGCACAACTCAGGAGGAAAAGGGTCTCAGTCTGCACCCCTCCACACTTCCACCATTCTCTCCGCTCACTCAACTTACACAGGAGAATTTCCTAGGATCCCTTCCTGCCTGGTTTTCAACTAAATTAAGCCAACAGGAGGCACCACAAGAAATCAGAGAGTAGGAGGAACAGGAACTAGGAACAGGAACCTTGTTGCTTTCCTGATTCTCTGGTAATAGTTACATCCCCATCATTGCCCCTTGCCAGGCCATCCTTCCTCCTTGGCTCCTGCTATCTCTGGAACATAGTCACCCTCTGTTCTCCCCTCGTCCCTTCAGTATAAGCAGTGACAACTCATCCCACCATTTCTAGTTTCTGGCTGCTTCAATATACTTTCATGGTTCTTTCAAACTTACCTTACCCCTGCTTTCTCACATTATTATCCCTTCATTTGAGCTATTTGCATTATTTCCTTCTTGAACTCTGGCTGATACAGAATTCATATGGGACATCAGATTTCTAACTAAAGTAAGAGGCTGGGAATCATCCTTACCTCTGCAGTAAACAAGCTACACTCCTACCATATCCATCACAATCACTTTACCTTCCTCTGATTCAGGGTGTAGGCATCCGGAGTACCAGGCCCAGCCTGTGGTTGCAGAGTTGAGACTTTTTTCTCTCTTCTGCAGATGCAGATTTTGGTCAATGCTTTGTGGCTTGTGGTTCACCTGCTGGTGATTTAGTCAGCATTAGTGGTGAGGTTAATCAATCCCTCTGAAAGCAAATACAACATTGAGATGCTCTTTTATGCAGATTAGAATTTGTTTTCAGAGTTCTGAAACTCTAATACCCAAATCCTCACCATGAACATGAGGAAATACTATTCACACAGAAAGGATTAAAGATCACAAACTTTGGGTAATATCTTAACAACAATATCATAACTAATATTCATTAAGTATGTATTTTAGGACAAGTCCAATTTTCAGGACTTTATAAGGGTGTGCACATCTAATCTTTGTGAAGGATGAAAGGTATACACCTTAGAAAAAGGAGATAAAAATGTTTGTTCTGACGTTAGAATCAGGAAACATTGGCATAGGAGGGAACTTGCAGGTCACTGAATTTATCTTTCTCTCATTAGATGAGGAACGTAACATAATGAGTCTTCTCCAAATCCCCATGGATAATTAGGAGCAATGACAAGGTGACACCTCAAACGTCTGTTCTTTCTTTTTTAAATGTTCTAACTCTGCAAGTCAACATGACACCATAAGTTATCACTTCAACAACTCATGAGTCAGGTTGACCCAAAGGAAAGGAAAGAATCCTCACTGAAATGTAGTCTGCATGCTGGCTCTTTGGACATTTTCTATATCAGTGATTGTACAAAAGAAAGACATGGCAGGGAAGCCCTGGGCTTCATGAGGTTCAATAAGTTCTTCTGAGATCCAGTGGTTCTTTATAACCAAGACAAAGCACACCCTTCCAGGACAGAGAGATTCTGAAGATGATCTTGTTGCTATGCCTATTGACTTTGTGAAGGGGTCAAAAATGACTCTAGAAAAGGGCTCAACAAACTCTATAACAGCCAGATAATAAATACTGTGGGGTTTGCAGGCCATACAGCCTCTGTCACAACTATTCAACTTTAATGTTCCTTCAAGCTCCTGTCTGTTATGTTTCTATTTAATTTAACTTTTTATTGTTCACAGTTTGGAAGCCAGTGTTTTAGATGCTGTAGAGAGGGATAAATTAGACACTCTTTCAATATATGATTTCTGTTTCCGACAATATTGCAACTACAACCTAAGTTCAGAGAATACTCTGCAAACGCAGCACAATTAAAACTTCTGAATAAAATATTTAAAAAGAAATTAAAGCATTGACTGTGCTGACAGAAAAATAAGAGAATGTCTTGTAGATCAGAAAGAAAATATAGACTGTTCATGCATAGGAATGAGGGTTGGAACCAGCATTTGGACTGGAGCTATATGTCAGTTCTGGTTGTAATCAGAATTTTGATAGACCTCTACAGAAAACAGAACGCATAGCTCATAGCCTCAGTAAAATAAGAAGGTAGATTGAAGAGCCTCCTACAGCTAGGATTTTTAGGGGTAGCATCCTCCATGGGAAAAATAGAAAAAAAAATCTCCCATTAGAAGAAAATAGTTTAGGGTACATGTTTGATTTGGCTTTGGTACTAGATAACTGAGGAGGATAGAGGAGTGAGGAATTTTCCTGTAAGTTGCATTCTAGAAGGTCTAGGCTGAAATGTATACTATGTGACACTCCCCCACCCCAATAACATTTTTTAATTTAGTCCTGGTTTGTTAGTACCAGCAAAACTGGTAGAATCACAGGTATTTAATGGAGTATACTTTGAAACCAGGTCTCAAATAATCTCCATGGATAGTTTTTGGTAGGCTGAATAATGGCCCCATAAGATGTCCATGTTCTAATCTCTAGAACCTGTGAATGTCACCTTAAATAGCAAACCAGACTTTGCAAATGTGATTAAATTAGGGATCGTGATGAGCAGATATTATCCTAGATGATCTGAGTGGGCCTTAATGGTAATTACAGTTGTCCTGATAAGAGAGAGACAGAGAAGATTTGACACAGAGGAGAAGATGATGTGAAGATGTTGCAGGGAGTGACTTGAGGATGCCACACTTCCAGACCTAAAGATGGAAGACAAGACCACGAGTCAAGAAATATGCCGATGCCTTAGCATACACTTGTAATCCCAATGGTTCAGGAGGCTGAGACAGAAGGATCACAAGTTCAAAGCCAGACTCAGTAACTCAGCGAGGTCCTCAGCAACTTAATGAGAACCTGTCTCAAAATAAAAAATAAAAAGGACTGGGGAGGATTGGGGTTGTGGCTCAGTAGTAGAGCACCTGCCTAGCACATGTGAAGCACTGGGTTAGAGTCTCAGCACCACATTAAAAAATAAATAAAAATAAAACAAGGGTATTGTGTTCATCAATAACTAAAAATATTTAAAAAGAAAAAGGGCTGGGAAAGTGGCTCAGTGGTTAAGTGGCCCTGGGTTCAATCTCCAATACTGACAAAAAAAAAAAAAAAAAACCCAGCAAGATTATTGCTCTAAAAGCAGAAAAAGTTAAGGTAACTGATCATCCTCTGCAACCTTCAGAGGAGGTACTGCCTTGTCAGCACTTGGTTTTATTCTAATGAAACCTCCTTTTTGACTTCTAATATTTAGAACAGTAGGAGAATAAATATTTGCTATTTTAACCCACCATGCTTATGATAATTTGTTGTAGCAGCAAAAAGAAACTCTAAGGAATAAAAGTCCAAAATGTAGCTCAGAATATTTTATATATTATTATATAAGGGGAAACTGTCATTAGAAAGAATCTGCAGAAATAATACACTATGATATCATATTGCAAATATAACAGATATTGGACTTAATGAAAGCACAACATAAAATAAAATTGGTATATTTTAAGAAATAAATAAGTACAACAAAGAAATGAAATCATAAATATATTAGGCAGATTTGAAAAGGATCCAGATTTTAATTTCTATATGTGAAATTTCTAATTTCAATATGACTGAAATTAGAAATTTAATTAGAAAGGGGCAATGAAATTTTCAATATAATAATGACTGAGAATTTTTCAGATATGATGCAAGATATCAAATCCTCAACTTAGGAATATCAACATATCCAAACAAAAATAAAAAAAGTAATCCACATCTAGACCCACTCTTTGAAACTATAGACACCAGAGCTAAAAAGCAGTTTGGAGAAAGGAGTATAGCAACGGAGAGTCAAAAAACAAGACAGAATGACAAATGATTTAATAAAATAGCAATCCAAATTCTCAGAGTGCTTAAAGAAAAATTGCTTTCAACTTATAATTCTATATCCAGATAATTATTTAAAAGAGAAAAGGGATAATTTTTAAATGACATAAATAAAATCTGAACTTTTACCAACAAAAATGTGAGTAAAGAACATTCCAGAGGCAAAATTAAGATGACACAAAAGTCTTAGGAGAGTAAAAAAAATATATTTACAAATATGTGGAAATTTGTGGTTATAAAGAAAATAATAGTAAATACGTAGGCAAGAGTGGTTTAAACCCTTTTATATTCCATTTTATTATATTACATTTATTTCCTTTGGAAGGAAGGGGAAAACATTGATAAACTTTAGACTTTAAAATATGAATGCAAAACTTCTAAGGAATGACTATGGTAATATAAATAGACTTAAAACTTTCATAAAAATAGAGGAAATAATACAGTAAGGAAGAAATAATCTCACTCTATTCCTAATTTTTTTTAAAAAGAAGGAACAGACATATACAAAGGGCAAGGCAAAAGTAAAGTATAAAAGAAGATATTAGAAGTTAATAAAAATATATCAGTAATCACAAATATAGTAAAATGACTATACAGGTAAAAGACAAGAATTTTCAGATATTTTTATTTTAATTTTTTTAATTAGTTACACATGACCATACAATGATGACCAATGTGATTCTGAAACCTGTATACTCAGAAAAATGAGATATTATATCCCATCAGATATTTTTAAATATAAAATTCTGCACTTTTACTTTCAACAGACACATTTAAAAACATTATGGCACAGAAAAATTGATCAGAGAAAATATAAGAAAAAAATTACTTGAGATAAAATGATCAGTGTGTATTAATGGCCCAGTGTATTAGGAAGATAAACTAGTTCTAAATTTGCATATTCTTAATAATATTGATTTAAAATATATGAAGTTAAATTTCAGAACTAAAAGAAGAAATTAACACACCTACTAATATTGTAAGAGACTTTAACACACCTCTGTAAATAATAAATCAAGAAGTGAAGAAAGAACAGAAGAGATATATAGATTTGAGCCAAACAATTAACAAGTCTTCATCTACTTATTCACATCACAACATATTTCTAAGGATAAATAGAACATTTACAAAAACTAGTCATGCACTAAATCACAAAGCAAGCTTCAATACATTCCAAAGTATCAGTATAGGGACACATTGTCCAACCACAATGAGATTAAGTTGGGTTCAATAATCAAACAATAACTAAATAATACTGTTAGAGTCTGTAAACAAGTCAAGATGGCGCCTGGCATTTTGCAGAGGGAGTGGTTTGTGAAGTAACGCCAGCGAGCCATTAAGTGTGGAGATTCCTTATTGGTTGACTGCTGTATCTAGTTTATGTTAATTAAGATAAGCTGTGTGTAATGTATATATGCCCCTCTGGTCCTACAATAAACGGCTCCCACTCCAGCTGTATCAATGTACACAAGTTGCTTGTCACCCCCCCCACCCCATTTTGCTGTAGCCGGACTGCGGCATAAGACAATATCCCTGCCCCCCAAAAGTTTATATGCTAGAGACATAGATAGAAAGAACTAATGAGAAAGAAAGGCAGGGTAAATACCAACAAAAAATGCAAAAAAAAAAAAAAAAAAGCATTTTGAGAGAATATAGAAAAAAACCAACTGATTCTGATTGGTGGGACCTGGGAAAGAGTCATGGAGGTGGTACCATCTGAACATCTGAACTGCCTGCCCAAACGGCCCAAAGGTGAGGATGAAGGAGCACAGGAAACTGGATTAAAATCTAATCCCAGCAGTGGGTTTTATCACAAATTCAGGCTTTCTAAAGTACAAATTATTAAATCTTTCTTGTTCAATGAACGTTGGCAGTCTAGTGAAGCCTGTGGACCACTTTCTGTATTTGTTTAGAATACATTAAGTTCAACTTGGGATTCCAAAAGAAACCAAATAGCATGAAATAGAGTTATCATAACATTTAAAAATATAATTTGTGTTGTGTTCAAATAATATGCAAGTGGGCATAATAACAAATATAATTTCAAAGTCACAATAATCTCTGCACAATATGTTTAAAGAGATAACTGTAGCATTATATGAAAATATCTGCAATTATGTTGGTGATAAAATCATGGTACTACAAATACTACTGAGCTTGATTTCCTGCATTTAGAGCGAAAGAAAACTCTAAACCCCAGCTGAAGTTTAGTTAAAAGGAAGATACAGTTTTCTCCAAGTATTTAATCCAGATGTTATAAAAAATAAAACATAAACATGAAGGTAAAGTAGTATAGGTGTTACATTAAAGGAATTTGAACTTGTCTGTAGACAATAGAAATTATGCAGGTTTGGGCTAGACATTTAAAGTTTTGTGTTTCTTTTTTTTCCCCTCTCTCTTGCATTAACAAATAACTAGATGAAATTGATGCTCCCCCTTTACCATAAATATTTTAGAAAATATCTTGTAAAAATGCATATTTTTTTTCCAGTAACTGACCAAGATGATTTTAGCAGGGAGTTGGAACATGGAGATTGAACCACAGAGAAATGCTGCTGATCTGCGAGTGTAAATCTATACAAACTGGTCTTTTCACAGGTACTACAATTTGCAGTGTTTCTGTGATTCCCTACTGCTTACTATAGAGGCCTTTTTTTCTGAATATCACATTCAAGTCTTCATCTACACCTCATGTTTGCATAGCAAGTCTGCTTTAGTTGCCTGAAGTGCACATGCCTCATTTTGGTAATCTACTTTAGTCTATTTCTGTGCACTGAAAGACAGTCCAATTCAGTATTCCACACTTCAATATTAATTTGTCTTTTCAGCTATTTCAACAGAGGATGTGTGTCCTCTGCTACAACTTGGCTGGAATCCATCCGTCATTTTATTGACCTGCTAGAAACAATGTCCAATGCATTCCAGCTTCCAGATTGAGTTTGCTTTAGCCACACATGAAACCAGGACACTGTTAAGTATTTAAAAAAAAATAAAAAAGAAATATTCATAATGGTGGAGATTTTCTACAGGTGAAGAATATGCATCATTAAAACTAGCATATAGAATAAGGAATTAAGACCTTTCAAAATTTCAAAGGTTAAGCAGATCATTTAAAATTACAGTTGTAATGCATGATGAATGTATTTACTGTTGACCCAGGAAGATTCTCACACATTTCCTTTAAAAGTTGATTTATAAAGGGAATTTTCTCAAACAATTGTAAGGGAAACACTGAGTGACACATGTAGATCATTTTAAAATACACTATCCATTCTCTACACAGAAAATAACAGGGTATTTTTAAAGAGAGAGGAGGAAATTATTTTTCAATATAAAATTTTCCTTCCCCCAAACACATTTGAAATCAAGAGATAAGGTATGTGAAGGGGTGTGATTTTCTTAAGGGCATATGATCCTATTGAAATTTTACACAGAAAAATCTAGTGCAATTTTAATAATACTTACTGGTGGTGCAATTCGTTGCATTTATAAAAATGAGTGCTGCAATTTATTTGCTATTTGTATGACCCAAAACAAGTAGAAAACTAGCAGACGTAATTCCATAAATGTGGAGAGTTCTGGTGAGGTTTTTCTTAAGTCCCAAACCTGCAAATTTCAATGCAGGAGGAATGCAGTGCTTTATTTATCAGTTGAAGAAGGACTCCACTGACAGGACAAACAGAAAAGCCCCATCGGAATTAGTCCCTGTTCTTCATACTCTGTTTACAAATGCCTCTTTCTCTAGGCAAGAAGCAAATTGTTCAGTCTGACTCCCTGTATTGCTCTGCCTGCAAAAGCTACACAGTACAATCTATGTTACCTGGAGTTGTTATTTTATTTAAAATGACATTGTTGCTGGGTTCAAAGAGAAGAAATAATTCTCAACTGCAGGTTTCTTCTAAGGACTTCTAAGAATAGAAGGTTCTTTCTTCCCTCAAATACTCATATGCATTTTGGAAAATAGTCATTTTGAAAATCCATACTCCACAGACTACTGTATAGATTTTCAATTGCATTTCAATTTCAAATCAATTTCTACATTTGCCAGAAACACTGGTCCTAAAAATGAACTCTCTTCTTTTTTTGTTAATTCAAAGGTGTGTGTGTGTGTGTGTGTGTTTGTGTGTGTGTATGCACAACTTATAATTACAGAATATTTAAAACAAAAAATTTAGATGATGTTTTACATATAAGAGCATAATTTAAGAGAAACACAAGGTGAGGTTTTGACAAAAGTTATCTTTAGAAATTATTAGGTGTCCAAACATCAACTATTAGCTGTAATTCAATTCTACAAAATTAGGATTTCCTTTTATGTATAAATTAACCAGCATATTTTTTTAATCATATAGACTGTTAATCCAGATTCATGTCCTAGTTTCTCCACTTTCTAGCTACCAGACTTTGTAAATTGTAATCACTCAGAAAGAGTAAAATGAGGATAAAATTATCGCTCTCTTAGATTTTGAGGATTAAATCAAATAATGAATATAAGCAAGCTTTGTAAGCAATAAAGTGTTATTGAAAGATTAAATATTACCAATGTTTTTTTAAAGTACACACTGAGATATCATTATTCATATTTGATATATTGTAAGGTGTCTTTCTCACCCCTTTTATCTTCCTGAACCGCTCTCCCTCTCTGGATTGGCATGGAAACTCATTGTTTCTGCCAAATGAGTCTAGATGTGAACAGTCATTTATTTGAAGACATATGTCAACATTACTTGCAAAGAAAAAAAATGTGCCTGCACACACTATTACAGGAATCACTGGGCCTTGCTGTTACCTCAGTGGTTGATACAGATAGTTTTAAGCCCAACACATGAAAATACTGTTTTTGTAGATCAAAAAAGGCAAAATAGTGGCACACTTGTATAGTTCACTAGTACCTATTGAAATAAAAACAAAAAGACTTCAATTCTGCACAACATAAATAAGTTGAAATAAAGAATTATTAACTTTCTTGGAAATACACACATACATAATGAAAAAAAAAATGATCCTCATGGACTGAAATCAGCTGCTAATAACATTTTACATTTTCCTGTCACTCAACCTACTGTCTAGACTGGACTTTAGATCCTTTTGACATGAAATTGCCTAACAAGTCACAATTACTGAGTCTTGATCAATGATATTTGCACAGATCTGTTATAAAGCTTTTCTTGTTTTGTTTATAAAAAAATACATGCTCTTTTTTAACAGATTTGAAAAATATACAAAATATATAAGTAAGACAAAAGATCTTATAACTTCTATCACTTCATTCAGTAATAGCTAATGTCAAAATTCCTGGTCTATTTCATTTCAAACTCTTCCTACATGTATTTTTCAGCATAGTTGAAATGCAATCATAGATTCAATTTTGTATTCTGCCTTTTTACATTCAGAAATTATACCATAAGTAGTTTACAATGTTAATTCACTCTTGGCAAATGTAATTTTCATAGAGAAAATAATTCCTATTATGTGGGTTTGTCACCTCTTACTAAATCACTCTACAATTGTTAGGCATATAGAGTATTATATTAATTGTTAGTACATATTGTGATGTACACCATTATACATACCAATTTTTCTGTTTCAGACTTTTCCTAAAAATCAAGACTCAGGGAAAAATAATTGAGTAAAATACTCTTTTTTTACTGTTCTTGCTACATATTAACAAAGTGTTTTCATTAATTTATACTCATACCAATAGTATAAGAGAATACTTATTTAACATGAAATAGTATCATTTTAAAGTGTTATTAAATGTTTCCGTTCTTTCTTGTATTCTCCAGTAATCTTGCTTGTACAGTAGGGTATAAACATTCAGTTTAATTATTTTATTTCTCCATAGAAAACTATCTTCCCCCTGAAGTAAACAGCTTTACTTTAATGTTTTCTGTGTGTTGTTTTTCCATATCAAATGCACTTTGACTTTATCACTATAGGGCAATTATATAATGGCAATTTTTTTCAGTTATCTGTGTAGTTGTTTTATTTATTCAGTAGATAGATACCATACACGTACCCATATACTTGGCACCACATACTTGCAACTGGAAGTACAACAGTGAAAATCAGAGACAATAAACAAGGGGGAAAATGCAAAAGGTAACCTCAGATAGGGATAAGTGTTTCTGAAGGGAAAAAAAAAGTTTATTGGAAGGGATGGCCTGGAAAGGATTCTCCAGTGAGCTGACACTGGAACAGGGGCACATGACAAGAGAAGGCTTTAGCCTTATGAGTTCAGTAAGAACCAAATCCCTGAGGTAGGAATAAATGGGTATAATGAGAAGATGACAGATTATTTTAATCCTTATAATATAAAAACCAAGATAATAGCTTGAAAATTCAATGGATCAGAAGTTTGATCCAAGACTAAAAGTACCAAGGATACATTCCAAGTTTCATTTGGTCGGGGGTGTTTTTCACATAAATTATATTATAATGAGAAAAACATCATGAGAATAAGTAAACCATAATTGACCTAAGTAACTATAGTATGAGGAGGAGCTTAGGAGACTTTTGTGCAATGTTCAAAGAATGTGATCTCAAGAAGATGGGCTTAGAATATAAATGAATGAGATTTTCTAAACCTTGAATGAAGTACTTTTTGATTCTTGTACTAACATCATTAAAATAATGCATAAAGAAATGGAATGACTTCAAAACAACATTATTCACATTTTCAGCCTCATAGATTTTATTGCAAGAGAGAAAAATTCAGAATTAAGAGCTCTTCCAGCTCAACCTTCTGAGAGTTTAGGTGTAGGAGTGTAAGTTCTTAACAAAGATAACAGCATGCTATTCTGAAGGGTGGATCCCTTTATTATTGTCATTATAGAAGGTCATACTCAGCCAAAGGTTTTCAGTAGGTAAATGGAGGAGTCTAAATGAACAATAAATATTTGATGACAATGGAATGACCATTAAAAGGTGGTTGGATTTTGAATTATATTGTCTCTATGACTTTTTTCCTACTGTTTTCTTCAACATAACAATCATCATCAATTCATTCCCTAACTTCCCATTCCATTCTCCCATTGATAGACAGAATCTATTCCAGAAGAATTAATAAGTTTTCCACCTGGGTCAGCCTGAGTGACTTTCTTGACCAATAGAATGGAATGGAAGTAGCTTTCTGGGACTTTTGGGGTCAGAAGAAGCCTAGCAGCTTTACACAGGGCCTCCTGGAATGTCCACTCAGAGGAAGCAAGCTATCATTTAAGAAGTATGATTATTTTTAAATTGTCAGGCTCTAAGAAGCCCAAGCCACATGGAAAGACCTTGAAGGAACAGACCTCAGAGTGGGAAGAGAGAGAGGCCAGGGAGAAGACATATGTAAAATATGAAGCCATATTAAAAGTGGATCTTCCCTCTGTGGTTGTGGCTGGTGCTAGTGGGTCAGAGATGAACCACCCAGGTGAGCCTCTCCAAATTCTTCACCCAGAAAATTGTGAGTAAAACAAAGTGATTGTTGATCGTTGTTCTCAGTCACTAAACTTAGGGATAGCTTGTTACCCAGAAGTAGGGTACCATAACATCTAATTTTGAAGTAGCTACTAAGGTCACAGAAACTTTCATGTAGATAAGGCATACATTTCTAAAAGCAAATTTCACACAAAGGTAATATTTAACCATGTCATAGGCAGTTTTGGTCAGATAATTGTATAAATGTCTCGAGAGTCTTTTATTTCATTCAACAAACATTGTCACCTATCAGCTGACAGAATTTTGTATTCATAAGGAGCAGTACAGAAGACTTAAGTAAGTTGAATAAGAGAGGTTATTGGGCAATTTGGGGAAACTTCGAAAATATGTGAAGATGATCTTGAAGGATTTTTTTTAAATTTGTGTTCAGTTTTTAAAAATAATTTTTTTCTGGTTTATTTATTTGTCCTCCCTATTGACTATTGTAGGGAGCTTTATAAGAATTAGAAAAAGGTAGTATATTTTGCTTAAATAATTATCTTTAAAATGCTGCATTCCTGAGACAGAGGAGAATTATTTGAAAGAAATATCATCTTTCAATATCTTCTCCTGAGACATTTCCAGAGTGCAAATAAAAGAAGGGAGAAGAATACCGAACAATATAAAGATGGTATAGTATTAAATGTCCAGCTAATAGTGAATCCTATGATTCAATTCAACAGAGAAGGCTCCACTAAGTCTGTAATAAAAAAGTAATGAGGTTTTATAACAAAATTGAGCAGTCATCTCTGAAATGCAGATAGAAATCTTTTCAGTACAAAGACAAGAAGAATTTGGAATTGAATGGTGAAAATGTGCATGGATATGAAAACCAGGATTGATGAACTTTGAATATCAAGCAATCCTTACTTAAATGCATTAGTCACAATATACAGTAATGTGTGTAATAACTGCATCTCATCTCCTTCCCTTTTTATAATTTCAGAGTTAAACAATGAGAGCAGAGAGAAAAAGAAGGCACAACTCAGTGGGATCATATGCACCTCCAGATGTGTACAGGAAGCAATAGCGGTTTCAAGCCGGAAGGACCTTAGAGAGTTCACCTTCCTTATTTTACAGTTGAGGAAGCAAGAGCTTCAGCCAGAGCTAGTTTTCTCAAGGACATGGCAAGTTTGAGCCAGAAACAAGACAAGAATCATGATATTCTGACCCCAACAAATCACCAGTTTTCTTCCACTAAGGTTACTCAAATTTCCCAGATTAATCACTTTTATTAGTGTTTCTAATAATATGTATTCAAAGTATAACATATGAATTTACTAGACTTTAAATAAATTAGTCAAAACATAATTAGGTTGTTAGCAACAGAAGGACAGAGAAAGCCAAGGTTGAGCTTCATCAGGAATAACAATGAAACATTACAGGTCATAAAACACCAGGGCCTCTGTTCACTTCTACTCTTTGATCTTGTTCCTAGGGGGAAAAAAAATCTCATCCTATGTACTGCTGCTTTATATCAGGCCCTGTGCTAGGTATTAAGTGAGATTATTTGAAAAATTAATTACAAGTAATTCTTACCCTCAAGGAGCACAAAATCTAGTCTATAGTTTTTGATAAATATAAAATTATTTCAAAATAAAAAATCTTAATAAAAAGGAGGTCCTTAAGTTTGATCAGTTATCTAATTTGATCTGCTAAAAGCAAAAGAGCAGGTATTATTGGCTGGCAAAAAGAAAGAATGAAAGGAAGGAAGGAAAGAAAGAAGGGAGGGAGGGAGGGGAAGGCATGGGTAGAGGAGGGAGGAAAGGGGAGGGAGGGAAGAGAGGAGGGAAGGAAGGAAGGAAGGAAGGAAGGAAGGAAGGAAGGAAGGAAGGAAGGAAGGAAGAAAGAAAGGAAGGAATGACTCAAATGCAGTAGGAGTGGCCACAGCCATGGTTGCCATGAAACTCCACAGAGGTTGAATAAACTCTAAAATTCTTTCTTTAATGGAACCAGCTTTTGCAGAATGTGTAATTATTTTTTCATAGCAGAGCATCACAATGCCCAAAAGTCCTCTTTCTTCCCACAGGAGAGCAGCCTGCCATCCCAGTGTGGAAGAGTGTTTGGGTTACAAAGTCCTTTGAATTTAAAGGTCAATTAGTTTGGTAGCACTTTAATTAGAAGCTATCATAATAGTGCTGTGTGAGTAATTTATAGAGGCATAAATATTGACATCAATTTTTGTCAGATACTCTGATATCATAAACATCATGTAAATCTAGGCACCAGCAATCAATTTGCACATAATAGACTAATTTTATTAGAACTATGTGACTGCACTATTTGGTTTTTAGAGTCCCTCTCCTCTTGCTACATTAAATCATCGTTTTAAATCATGTCATAGTGTTCCTCACAGCAAGCAATCAAAAACAGAAAATTTAAGTCTATTGGATCTTTGCCTAATTTAATGATTTTTCTCCAGAGTTGTGCTCTCTTGGAACCCTCAATGAAGTTTTGGCACTGTGCCTAGAAATGCCTCCATGATGTTTCAAAACCCCGTGAGGCACAAGCCAAACTGATAGCAAGTAAAATCCCTCATCACTTCTGGAATCTGGTGAATTTTCTATTTAGGTGGTCTTTGTCCAGTTAGGCTGCAGGATGGGGAAGCTCTCGGCTCACTTCTCTGCTTACCCTGAAAGGGTGCTTGGGAGGCACTGAATTAAACTCGAGGAATCTTCTAGTCAGATGTTTCTCAAACTGTGACCCACAGATGCATTTATAGGGGACTTTTAAATCCCTGGGAAAATGTTTTCATATTTTGGTCCAAAACTAATTTATTTCTTATGTCTATTGTCCATGGTCTGTTTCTCCCTGCTCTATGAGAGCAATGATCTTGTCTATTAAGCTCTTGGTTGTATCTTACATGCTCACAACAGCACCTGCCCAAAGGAGGTACTTCTTTATTGAATGCACTCATTAAACTGAGCAAATTTTAAGTCAGTTAGATGACCACTGCATAACAGAGCAATCTCAGGATTTCATAGCAGTATTTGGCCTGATTTTGTACGTATTTGGCTAAACATGGCATGCCAAGTAATTAATCATTTGAAGCAATATTTCTCACATGAGGATCCATGGACCCCTGAGCTCTGTGGAAATGTTCACAGAAGTCATAAAATCTTAAAATGAAGAAACACTGGCCAAATCCAATTTCCTCACTTTACAGATAAGGAAACTGAGGTCTAAAGAAAAGTACCCGACTCTCTCTGGGCCACTCAATTAGTGCTACGGCCAGAACAAGCATCCTAGTCTCTTATTTTCTGAACCTGGGCTTCTCTCACTTTACTTTGTTAATTTATCATGTGCACTTTTTAATCTTCCATTCAGAAGGTGAAATTCAAAATCCCCAATGAAACAATCATTTGAGTAAGAAAAGAGAAACATTTTGTTGTTAGCAGTTGCTCTTTTCCTGGCTTTACAGTATGCTATTATTTTATGATGATGATTTAAAATCTAAACCTGGAATAATTTGCAATTTTTTATGTTTACTAATTTTAATTTCTTCCTAGAGTATTTTAACTTGTCTAGATAATGAGTGATCTGATTGCCTGGGCCATGGTTTGTTTTTGTTTTATCATGTTATTTTCCAACATTCAACTTCCAGTGGGGTTTCACTCAGATACCCTGGGGCTCTTAATAACTGAGCCACATCCCCAGACTTTTATATTTTTTATTTTGAGACAGGGCCTCACTAAGTTGCTGAGGCTGAGACTGGCTTTGAGCTCACCATCTTCCTGCCTCCGACTCTGGAGCCGCTAGGTATCATACTATTTATTTATTTATTTTTTTAATTACAAACAGCCCTAGTGTGGTAAGACTAAATCAAATGCAAAGATTATCTCAGAACATGAGTAAGGTCTTCTTCAGTCATCTAATTTTATGTTCACTTTGGTTAGTTGATTGTGTTAGTTAAATTTATAGACTTATCACTCATTTAAATTTAAAAAAATAAAATTTAAAGAAATTATTGCAGTGTGTTATTTCAAGACTCTGTAAATTATCCAGCTAAGAATTCCATTAGGGGATCTGGAGCCCCTCACAGCATCATAGAGTTACAAAGTTAGAGCTGAAAAACATCAGGATCACCTGGTCCAACTCAAGAAAGAAACCAAGGTCTAACAAAAGGAAATGAATTGCACAAGGACACCCAGCCAGCTAGTGTGAGGCTGGGATGACAAAGATTTCCAAACTCCTGTTCCATTGTGTCTTTTTCATTGATAACATGGAAGTATTTTAAATGTAACCTATATCTCTGATATAAAAAAACTCTTTATGTAAAGCCTAATGTGTTCCAGGCAGACTTGATAGTTCAGTCATGTGAAGCTAGAGATCCACTGTAGGGAATTTATAGCAACCCCCACTCAATTTATCTCTGATGACATGTCAATTAATGCTCTTCCTGAAGATATAAACCATATCTTTATTGTACTGAAAATGTCTTACTTTGTATCTCATGGAGCCATTACTAATATTTTGAAAAAGAATTATGCATATTTGCTAAACACATGACTTAGAGGTGTAAGATCTACCTCTGGTGTGGTTTTTCCATTTCAAGAAAAGTTGTCCCCTTTTTTTTCTTATTTCTATTGATTGCATTAATCTGGCTTCATTGTGAAGTTAACAGAAAAATGACCATGACAAAAATCTGGCTGTCCTAGAATTTATAATCAGGCACATGTATAAATGTGGTAGAAGTGACAGGAGAATGAGTAGCAAAGAATCTAAAGGGGAAAGAGGACAAGATTTACAACAGAGTGAGGATGGCTAGGAGTCCAAGGCCACATCTAGATGCCATCTGAAACTAATCTGATTAGAATGTACATGAGTTGCTTCTGCCTCCACCCAGAGTAGCTGAACAGTCAGGATGCATGGGCAACAAGCATGAAGAGTTAGATGAATCATTTGTTGTTTGGGTTGATGGCTTCATGATCAGTATGCAAGTGGTGGCTTCAGGCAACACAGGCTCAGCCTCGAAACAGGCTCTTGAAAACTCCTGTGAAAAGTGGCCCTCCAAAGCAAGGGATAGCCTTTGCAATTTCTTCCTTTGAAAAGGCTAATAGGCCACACATTGGTCTTTGCAATCACACTCGCGCTCACAATTAGTAAAATAGTATTCATTTCTAATAAAGACTAAATACAGATCAGCACACACACACACACACACAAATGAAGCGTGCTTTTTATATTTGGTGGCCAAATACTCTTTAACTCACACATTGAATTATTAAGTACTGTCAAGAATACACCCTTTCTTCATTCCTTATTATCTGCTCTAAACTAATTCAAGTCACTCTTCACAGTGCAGAGCTGCAGAACTTCTCGATGCAGATAGGAACTTTTGTTTTCTTACTTAAAGATTGTCTGACCTTGTTTTACATCTTGCAGGAGTTGTCATTGCCCACCAAATGAGCTTTAAGTTCTTGAAGATGATATTCAAAATTTTTCTCTTAATTTCTTTCTAAATTACCTAAACTCTAACCATGGTTTTCTTAATATATCATGCAGTTCATGAACCTATGCCTTTGTGTTTCCTATGCTTAAAATTCCTTTCCTTACATTGACACAGATGTAAGAAAATCACTATTTAAAACTCTTCTTGATTATCTAATACATGAAGCAATTTGTCATGCAGATCTATTGTTTTTTTTCTTAATGACCATTAGTTGAACATACTCATAGTACTATGTGTCTTTTTCATGATAATAATTTGTTTGCAAGCCTATCTGTGACTTCACTTAGAAAAAGAACTCTCTTTCATTTTTGCATTTCATAGTCCTCATCAATTTATACAATGAATTAAAAGTCAAGCATTTGTTACCTTAGATAAGTCTGTGTGCTTTTATTGCAGATTTGATGTTTAAAAAAAAATAAAGGGAAGTTGGCTGAGCTGAGACTCCGAGATATTAAATAAAATTCAAAGATGTTGGTATGAAACCAAATCATTTTTATATGAGGATGATCACTAATAGCCTTGAGTGGCATAGAACATTTCATTTTAAAACAAGTGATTGATCTTGATAACAGAAGGGCAAGCCAAAGGACAAAGTCCCTTTGCTGACTTCTTGAGAGCAAGGACTTTCTTTTCTGGTTCTTTCTTATCACATGTGGCACCTTGAAAAGTGCAGGACACACAGAAACCTTCAACAAATGTTTGTGGAGAAATGAACATTTTTATAAACATGTAGGTGGAACTCTATATTCTAAACTTGCAGCTCACTTCCCCCTGTCTCGAGCCATGCTTTGAGCTAGTTAATATAAACATTAGTCAGCAATGTTAATCTCAACATTAACTGCTATGATTACCTATGAAGAAGCATCTCATTATCTCAGTATCTAATCCTAATGTAATGTATTATGTGTGTATATGTGTATATATATATGTACACACATAAATATATATAAATTATTCATGAAAATATAAATAAATATAAATTATTATCTATATATTTTATATGTGTGTGTGTATTTTTTTTAAATGTTTAGGTTTTCTCTATAGAGTTTAGGATCCCAGGCAGCTATGTGACAGTCACCTTGAGGTTAACAATGCCAGTGTGAGCACTTTTGTATATGTCTTTACAATACTAGGCACACAAAAGGTTCTCAACAAATATTGGGGCTGAAATGAAATTGTGAAAGAGCTAACTCACATTACTGAAATGCAGAATTTAGCTACAATACTCACAAACAGATACACAGAAATACACAGCGTTCTGAAAAACAACAAAAAGTATTTATCTGAAATAAGTATTCATTAATTGGCAAGCAGGGAGGTTAGGGAAGGCCATTAGGTGGAATCCCACCAGCCAAGCCCACACGGACCCTTGGGCCGAGCACGGGATCTCAGAAGGGGAAGGAAGCGGTACAGTCCCATCCCCCACAGCGGACACTCCACCGAGGCAGTCAGCGGCCACCATCCGGGAAAGCTGAAGGATACACCGCCACTCTCCTTCAGAGTGCAACATCAAAACAGGTCGGTGTCATTCAGCTCACCCCCCAGACAGCGGGAATTCGCATAAAATCTCTCCTAGGCTTGCCGGGAGAGGGAGTATCAAGCTGAGCCTCCATAAAGACTAGGGGGAAACCAGAGACACCTGACCTCCAACCCCTCCTCCCAGTAGCAGCCAAAACGAAACCTGGCTAGCCAGCGCTGGGGGAGGGGCAAGCAGAAAAAATCAAAGTGATAGAGTGCCAGGGATCCCAGCAGCCTGCAGCAGGGCCCCGGAGATCCAGGCCAACTGATTCGCGTGGCCGGCCCTGCGGCTACAGAAGGCGTGGCGCCTCAGTGAAGCCATTAATTGGCAAGCAGGGAGGTTAGGGAAGGCCATTAGGTGGAATCCCACCAGCCAAGCCCACACGGACCCTTGGGCCGAGCACGGGATCTCAGAAGGGGAAGGAAGCGGTACAGTCCCATCCCCCACAGCGGACACTCCACCGAGGCAGTCAGCGGCCACCATCCGGGAAAGCTGAAGGATACACCGCCACTCTCCTTCAGAGTGCAACATCAAAACAGCGGACACTCCATCCAGGCAGTCAGCGGCCACCATCCGGGAAAGCTGAAGAATACACCACCACTCTCCAACAGCTTGCAACATCAAAACAGCCAGCAGCAGGACCCCGGAGATCCAGGCCAACTGATTCGAGCGGCCTGCCCCGCAGCTACAGAAGGCGTGGTGCCTCAAAGAAGCCATTAATTAGCAAGCAGGGAGGTTAGGGACTGAAATTAGGTGGAATCCCGCCAGCCAAGCCCACCGCCCACGCCCGGAACAGGCCCAGCGACCTGCCAGCATTGTAGTCACGACACCCCAATTGGAATAGGGACAGAGCAGAGCCGCCTTCCACTCCCGGAACAGGCCCAGAGAGCCGCCAGCGTGGTAGACACGTCACCCCAATTGGAGTAGGGGCACAGCCGCCGCCCGCACCTGCAAGGGAGACTTTTCAAGTATACAAGAGCAACATAAATAAATAGGGGGTAAATTTCAAAACACAACAGTTGCACCAAGCAGAAAGAAATGCGAGCAGTATGAAAAGACAAGGAAAGAAAGGACCACAAGCAATGCAGGTCAACTCAACTTTAGAAGAGGTAATAGCTGCAACAGATGGAATATCAGATAAAGAGTTCAGGATATATATGCTTCAGATGATCTGGAGTCTCAAGGAAGACATGAGACAGCAAAATCAGACAATGAAAGATCACATTGACAAACAAATCCAGGAAGTAAAAGATCAATTTCACAGGGAGATAGAGGTAATAAAAAACAAACAAATAGAAATTCTAGAAATGCAGGAAACAATAAACCAACTTAAAAACTCAATTGAGAATACTACCAGCAGAGTAGATCACTTAGAAGAGAGAACATCAGACAATGAAGACAAAGTATTTCAACTGGAAAAGAACATAGACAGCTCAGCAAGTCTGCTAAGAAACCATGAGCAGAACATCCAAGAATTATGGGACAATATCAAAAGACCAAATTTAAGAGTCATTGGGATACAGGAAGGCACAGAGCTCCATTCCAAAGGAATAAACAGTCTATTCAGTGAAATAATACGAGAAAACTTCCCAGACTTGAAGAATGAGACAGAATCCCAAATCCTAGAAGCCTACAGGACGCCGAATGTGCAAAATCATAAGAGATCCACACCTAGACACATTATAATGAAGATGTCCAACATTCAGAATAAGGAGAGAATTTTAAAAGCTGCAAGAGAAAGAAAGCAGATTACATTTAGGGGTAAACCAATCAGGATAACAGCTGATCTCTCAACACAGACTCTGAAAGCTAGAAGATCCTGGAATAACATATTTCAAACACTGAAAGACAATGGGCTCTAACCAAGAATCGTGTATCCGGCGAAATTAAGCTTCAGGTTAGAAGATGAAATTAAAACCTTCCACAATAAACAAAAGTTAAAAGAATTCGCAGCTAGAAAACCATCTCTTCAAAAAATCCTTGGCAAAACATTACAGGAAGAGGAAATGGAAAATAACATTGAAAACCAACAATGGGAGGTAGGACAGTAAAGGGGGGAAAGTAGTCAAAGAGGATAACAAATCAGGTTTAGTAACATCAATAAACAAATATGGATAGAAGAACAAACCATATCTCAATAATAACCCTAAATGTTAATGGCTTAAACTCACCAATTAAGAGACACAGGCTAGTAGAATGGATCAAAAAACAAGACCCAACAATATGCTGTCTACAGGAGACGCATTTGATAGGAAAAGATATACATAGACTGAAGGTGAAAGGTTGGGAAAAATCATATCACTCATATGGACCGCGGAAACAAGCAGGAGTGTCCATACTCATATCTAATAAAATAGATTTCAAGCCAAAGCTAATCAAAAGGGATATAGAAGGACACTTCATACTGCTCAAGGGAACCATACACCAACAAGACATAACAATCATAAATATATATGCCCCAAATAATGGTGCAGCTGTGTTCATCAAGCAAACTCTTCTCAAGTTCAAGAGTCTAATAGACCAACATATAATAATCATGGGAGACTTCAACACACCTCTCTCACCACTGGACAGATCTTCCAAACAAAAGTTAAATAAGGAAACTATAGAACTCAATAACACAATTAACAACCTAGACTTAATTGACATATATAGACTATACCACCCAACATCAAGTAGCTACACTTTTTTCTCAGCAGCACATGGAACCTTCTCAAAAATAGACCATATACTATGTCACAGGGCAACTCTTAGACAATACAAAGGGGTAGAGATAATACCATGCATCTTATCTGATCATAATGGAATGAAACTGAAAATCAATGATAAAAGAAGAAAGGAAAAAGCAAGCATCACCTGGAGAATGAACAATAGGTTGCTGAGTGATCAATGGGTTTTAGAAGACATCAAGGAGGAAATTAAAAAATTCCTAGAGTTAAATGAAAACACAGACACAACATATCGGAATCTATGGGACACATTGAAAGCAGTTCTAAGAGGAAAATTCATTGCTTGGAGTTCATTCCTCAAAAAAAGAAAAAACCAACAAATAAATGATCTCATACTTCATCTCAAAATCCTAGAAAAAGAAGAGCAAAACAACAGCAAAAGAAGTAGAAGGCAAGAAATAATTAAAATCAGAGCTGAAATTAATGAAATTGAAACAAAAGAAACAATTGAAAAAATTGACAAAACTAAAAGCTGGTTCTTTGAAAAAATAAATAAAATTGACAGACCCTTAGCCATGCTAACGAAGAGAAGAAGAGAGAGAACCCAAATTACTAGCATACAGGATGAAAAAGGCAATATCACAACAGACAATTCAGAAATACAGAAGATAATCAGAAATTACTTTGAATCCTTATACTCCAATAAAATAGAAGATAGTGAAGGCATAGATAAATTCCTTGAGTCCTATGATCTGCCCAGATTGAGCCAGGAGGATATAGACAACCTAAACAGACCAATAACAATAGAGGAAATAGAAGAAACCATCAAAAGACTACCAACTAAGAAAAGCCCAGGACCGGATGGGTATACAGCAGAGTTTTACAAAACCTTTGAAGAGGAACTAACACCAATACTTTTCAAGCTATTTCAGGAAATAGAAAAAGAGGGAGAACTTCCAAATTCATTCTACGAGGCCAACATCACCCTGATTCCGAAACCAGACAAAGACACATCAAAGAAGGAAAACTACAGACCAATATCTCTAATGAACCTTGACGCAAAAATCCTCAATAAAATTCTGGCGAATCGGATTCAAATACATATCAAAAAAATTATACATCATGATCAAGTAGGATTCATCCCTGGGATGCAAGGCTGGTTTAATATACGGAAATCAATAAATGTTATTCACCACATCAACAGACTTAAAAATAAGAACCATATGATCATCTCAATAGATGCAGAAAAAGCATTCGACAAAGTACAGCATCCCTTTATGTTCAAAACGCTAGAAAAATTAGGGATAACAGGATCATACCTCAACATTGTAAAAGCAATCTATGATAAGCCACAGGCCAGCATCATTCTGAATGGAGAAAAATCGAAGGCATTCCCTCTAAGATCTGGTACAAGACAGGGATGCCCTCTCTCACCACTTCTGTTCAACATAGTCCTCGAAACACTGGCCAGAGCAATTAGACAGTCAAAAGAAATTAAAGGCATAAAAATAGGAAAAGAAGAACTTAAATTATCACTATTTGCAGATGATATGATTCTATACCTAGCAGACCCAAAAGGGTCTACAAAGAAGCTATTAGAGCTAATAAATGAATTCAGCAAAGTGGCAGGATATAAGATCAACACACATAAACCAAAGGCATTCCTGTATATCAGTGACAAATCCTCTGAAACGGAAATGAGGACAACTACTCCATTCACAATATCCCCCAAAAAAATAAAATACTTGGGAATCAACCTAACAAAAGAGGTGAAAGATTTATACAATGAAAATTACAGAACCCTAAAAAAAGACATAGAAGAAGACCTTAGAAGATGGAAAAACATACCCTGCTCATGGATAGGCAGAACTAACATCATCAAAATGGCGATGTTACCAAAAGTTCTCTATAAGTTCAATGCAATGCCAATCAAAATCCCAACAGCATATCTTGTAGAAATAGATAAAAGAATCATGAAATTCATATGGAATAATAAAAGACCCAGAATAGCAAAAACAATACTAAGCAGGAAGCGTGAATCAGGCGGTATAGCGATACCAGACTTCAAACTATACTACAGAGCAATAGTAACAAAAACAGCATGGTACTGGTACCAAAACAGGCGGGTGGACCAATGGTACAGAATAGAGGACACAGTAACCAATCCACAAAACTACAACTATCTTATTTTTGATAAAGGGGCTAAAAGCATGCAATGGAGGAAGGATAGCATCTTCAACAAATGGTGCTGGGAAAACTGGAAATCCATTTGCACCAAAATGAATCTGAATCCCTATCTCTCGCCGTGCACAAAAGTTAACTCAAAATGGATCAAGGAGCTTGATATTAAATCAGAGACACGGCATCTGATAGAAGAAAAAGTTGGTTATGATCTACACGCTGTGGGATCGGGCTCCAAATTCCTCAATAGGACACCCATAGCGCTAGAGTTAACAAATAGAATCAACAAATGGGACTTACTCAAACTAAAAAGTTTTTTCTCAGCAAAAGAAACAATAAGAGAGATAAATAGGGAGCCTACATCCTGGGAACAAATCTTTACTCCACACACTTCAGATAGAGCCCTAATAACCAGAATATACAAAGAACTCAAAAAATTAGACAATAAGATAACAAATAACCCAATCAATAAATGGGCCAAGGACCTGAACAGACACTTCTCAGAGGAGGACATACAATCAATCAACAAGTACATGAAAAAATGCTCACCATCGCTAGCAGTCAGAGAAATGCAAATCAAAACTACCCTAAGATACCATCTCACTCCAGTAAGACTGGCAGCCATTAGGAAGTCAAACAACAATAAGTGCTGGAGAGGATGCGGGGAAAAGGGCACTCTTGTTCATTGCTGGTGGGACTGCAAATTGGTGCAGCCAATTTGGAAAGCAGTATGGAGATTTCTCGGAAAGCTGGGAATGGAACCACCATTTGACCCAGCTATTCCCCTTCTCGGTCTATTCCCTAAAGCCCTAACAAGAGCATGTTACAGGGACACTGCTACATCGATGTTCATAGCAGCTCAATTCACGATAGCAAGACTGTGGAACCAGCCTAGATGCCCTTCAATAGATGAATGGATAAAAAAAATGTGGCATTTATACACTATGGAGTATTACTCTGCATTAAAAAATGACAAAATCATAGAATTTGGAGGGAAATGGATGGCATTAGAGCAGATTATGCTAAGTGAAGCTAGTCAATCTTTAAAAAACAAATACCAAATGACTCCTTTGATATAAGGGGTGTAAACAAGGACAGGGTAGGGACGAAGAGCTTGAGAAGAAGATTTACAGTAAACAGGGATGAGAGGTGGGCGGGAAAGGGAGTGAGAAGGGAAATTGCATGGAAATGGAAGGCGATCCTCAGGGTTATACAAAATGTCATATAAGAGGAAAGGAGGGGTAAGTCAAGAGAATACAAATGGAAGAAATGATTTACAGTAGAAGGGGTAGAGAGAGAAAAGGGGAGGGGAGGGGAGGGGAGGGGAGGGGGGATAGTAGAGAATAGGACAGACAGCAGAATGCATCAGACACTAGAAAGGCAATATGTCAATCAATGGAAGGGTAACTGATGTGATACAGCAATTTGTATACGGGGTAAAAGCGGGAGTTCATAATCCACTTGAATCAAACCTTGTAATATGATGTATTAAGAACTATGTAATGTTATGAACGACCAATAAAAAAATAAATAAATAAATAAATAAATAAAAAATGAAATAAGTATTATTTAAGAAAAGCACAGAGAAGAAAGACACCATTTTTAAGGAGACGTTGGTTAAAATCAAATAAGCCAAATCATCTACCATCGTGCTTACTCAGACCCCTCACTCCACAATAGTTTGTGTCATAGCTCTCAATTGGCCGCAATGGCAGCTACACCTCTGTTCCACATCTGGAGTAGTCAATGCTATTAATGATCTGCAGCTAGAGAACTACGACCCTTTGAGCTCAGCTGTGTTTCTCAAACTTCCACATGCAGCACAATCCCTGGGAAGTCCTGTAAAAACAAGAGGTCGCTGCACTCCACCACCAGAGCTTCTGATTCATTAGGTCTGGGGGAGGCCAAGAATTTGCATTTCTGTAAATACAACTTCAGGTCTGAAACTACACTACTTTTGAGTAATTATCCTTGCTATAATCAGAATTACAGCAGGAAAAAAGTCGTCTATGTGTTCTTGAACGTGGCTATCTCTGAGGACTTCTTGGGGACTGGATGTACAGAAATGAACTACTCTCACCTGCTATCCCTACACAGGGGAAGACTGACGTTATGTCTTCTGAAATCCTGATTCTCACTGGAGAAACCCAGAGCAACCATGAGCTGAGCTGAAAGGCAATGATGGGACAGAGGGCAGAAGACAGGAATTCTCAAGGTCTCCAACCACCTGAATTCTGCCAGAATTCAAAATTTTTCTTTTGCAGATGCTATATTAAAAAAAGAACCACTTTGGAAATTACATACACATTCCTAAAAATGACTAGCATGTTTAGAAAGAAAAGACCTAACATTAATGCTATACTAGAAAGAAAAATATGAAGGGAATACAAAAACATATGCCAGAAAGACTAAGAATAATAGCCAAAGCTTTTTTTTTCTTTTTTTCTTTTTTTGGCAGGAGTGGGGGAGTTACTGTGGCATGAACTCAGGGGTACCTAATCACTGAGTCATATCCCCAGCCCTATTTTGTATTCTATTTAGAGACAGGGTCCCAATGAGTTGCTTAGTGCCTTGCTTTTGTTGAGGCTGGCTTGGAATTTGCAACCTCCTGCCTCAGCCTCCCAAACTGCTTGGATTATAGGGGTCCACCACCATGCCCTGCTAACTAAAGCTTTGGTGGTACTTACTGTAAGTGTGGCCCTGCTCATTTAATCCTCAAAAACAACATATGAGATAAACATTATGACTCTTTTCATTTTATAGAAGAAAATTGAAGGCCTGGGCCCAGTGGCACATGCCTGTAATCCCAGCAACTCAAGAGGCTGAGGCAGGAGGATGGAGAATTCAAAGTGAGGCCCTAAGCAACTCAGAGAGACCCTGTCTCTAAAATACAAAAAAAAAAAAAAAAAAAAAGGTGCTGGGAATGTGGCTCAGTGGTTAAGTGCTCCTGAGTTCAATCCCTAGTACCAAAAGAAAAGAAAACTGAGGCACAAAAAGGTTAAATGAACCCAATGTCACACAGCTAAAATGGAGCAGAGCCAGAATTTGAACCCAGACTTGTTCAACGCCTTTGTTCTTAACCATCATGCTGTCTGGAGCACAGAGGATAAGACTGAGAAACACAGATGGAGGTCAAAGGTGAGTACGCGAATGGTTCAAATTATCAACTATAAAAACCACCTTCTTCCTTCCTATATCCCTGAGCTCATGCTGGTACTGGACTCTGCTCCAGAAGCTGAGCATATAGAGCCAGTACTGCATTACCATTTCATAAATTAGGATAATCCAAAGAGCCATGCTGACTCTCTGCATTGACTTATACTATGCTACACTATTTCCCTAAATATTCTACAATAGGGAGAAAGAGCCTCATAATGAATTATGTCTCAATCCTGTGCATTAGTGCTGGCTGCTCTCCCACAAACAATGTCAAAATTGTAAGCAATTGGCACAGAGTCAGTGACAATATGTAAATTACTTGTAAATTGAACTTGATCTTGTATAATAAATGCTATTTGAATCTTAATTTGCTAACAATATTTTAATGTGGTAATTGAGGTCATGAAGACGTGGGCTACAGATGAAACCATCTATAACTGTCGATTTTAAGCAGGACTGCATTACCAAGGTTTATAAAATACTCCAAGGATTAAAAGGCAAATGTGTTGCTTTATATTTGCTGTGAATAGGCACTGAAATATAAGTGTAGAAGATTTAATGTACTACAGGGCCATAGGAGGCTTAGAAGAGAATATCAAAAGTTCTTTTAGATTCTGAAACTCCTTGGTGCAAGGATTTTGGCCCCCAAACTCCCCCAGGTAATTTCTTAGTGTAATAAAAGAGCATACCATCAAAGTACATGACCCCAGTTTAATTCTTAATAATTTGGGGCAACTCATCTGTTTGCTTTCACAATTAATCATCAAGTTTCTTTTGTCTTCTTAAAAGAAGCCCTCCATCAATTGTCTGTTGAACTTCTTTTTCCTCTTTTCAGTTGAGATCTCAGATCAAGATCAGGTTCAAGATCTGTGAAACTGACCCTCCAGTGGAATCATTTTTAATGATACAGTGCCAAAAGTGCCCAGCAAGTCCAAGGTATTAATTGGGCATCGTAATTATTATTATCCCGCTACAGTCCACAGGAATGGCCTCCATTCTCATCTATTTCTCCTTCACCTGCTCTAGTCTGGGGTCTGCCATTTCTGAGAGTTTGGAGCCTCTCGTGTTCTTTGATCTACCCAGATCTTCCTTGTGCTAACCCTCCTCCACATCCAATGTGCATTGTGGGGAAAGAACTAGACTTGGCTGTAATCGGAGACATGATCATCATCCTTCCTCCCTGAAAATAACCCTGGCTGGTTGACTCCCATGGACACAGCTTGGCTACCCTCATAGACAGGAAGCCACTCACTGGCAAGGACCTGAAAACAAACCTTTATGTTACGCCTTTCAATATCCAAAATGCTGTCCCCTCTGTGTCCCATTAAGTCGGGAGTCCTCATTAGAGGTCTGTGGTCTCTTTAAAGATAACCCACCCAATCATGACTCACCTATTTCTCATTCTTCTCCTTCCAGGCATGTGCTCCATGACCTCACTCTTTTCTATGCCTCCTCCTTCCCTCCCAGTTGCCCATCCTGCTCACCACTCTAGTCCTAGCCAGGCTTCTAGGCCAAGTTCACATTTTAGCATTGGTATGGAGCTTTAGACAACCTCACTGCCTCAGCTATTTCTTTCCTTATTTCGAATTTCCTGTTCAACAGTTTTGTCTCCAGAATTCCTTCCTTCCTCTTCTGGGCTTTCAAAGCACTTTACTTATAATTCTGTAAAAATACCACATTAGACTGCAAGTATTATTTATATGTATCTTTCTGACCATATTGAATATTCCTCAAGGCAAATTCTGCATTTTGTTCATTTTTATAATTTAAAAAGGGTTAACAGACATGATTTTTTATATAATAGATGCTCAATTAAAACTGTTGAATAAAACAGTGAATGATTCTCCAAAGCTATGCTCCTACACATGTACAAATGAGTACATGTAGGTATGTGTGTGTATAGTGTGTATATGTGACTCCTGTTATGGAAGTACAGGAGTTTATTTTGAGACTATCTCTAAAAGCGAAATTTCTGAGTTCATAGGGTGTGTACAGATCAGCTTCAGAAGATAATTGCAGACTGTTTTCCAAAGTAAATGTACCCACCAGCATGGTATAAGAATTCTAATTGATCCATTTCCTCTCCAACAATGTACAGAGGGCAAGACGTGTTAACACTTTGTTGACTAAGCCAATATAAAATAGTTTCTCATTATGGATTTAATTTCCATTTCCCCAATAACTTACAGTGTTGAAAGTCCTTTCATTTGTATCCAGAACTTTGTCTATTTTTCTATTCATTTTATTTATTCACTTATAAATTTCCTTACATATTCTTTCTACTAGTCTCTTGTAATTCATATATATTGGAATTTATATATATATATCGGAATTTCTCCCTTATTTGTAACTTGACTTTTAAAGTTCACTAAGATGTTAATGTTAATATGAGCAAATTTATATTATAGTCAACACCTTTCCTGTTTTGTTAAACAATCTCTTTCCCTGCCTGAGATCTAAAATGGTATAAAATTCAGACTCAGAAAACCTGGGTTTATGTTCATATTCTGTCATTTCTTTTCTGTGTGGCTCTGGTCAAGTTATTTAATTTCCATAGCCCTTGGATTCTTATTTTATATGAGGGAATGCTCTGCTATCTGTATATTACCTTGTCTTAAGGAGTCAGTGCAAGTATGAGCTTTATAGTAAAGTGACACATGGTTGTTTTTGTGATTGATGATTCGTTTACTTTTTGTGCCAAGTGGAATGACATGGGATTTCCAAAATTAAATGAATACCAGAATAGGATTCAGAAAACCAGAGTTCTAGATTCCTTTCTTCCGTCTTTCTGAGTATCCTCAGACATGACATTTAGCTTTCATCAGCCTCAGTTATCATCTATAAAATGGCTACAATGTTTGTCTCAAGATGCAGTGTGCAGATGTGGCCTTCAGGATGCTAGGCTGAGGGACAGAAGCACTCACCTCACGCACAAAATCTGAGGTGTCAAAACCCTCAGTAATCAAGATCCTACTGTCATATGTTATCTAATGTTTTTAAAAATCAAAGTTGGCACAAACATGTCATGATGACCCAGACATCAAAAACAGGATTTTATTTTTAAAGGGGGTCTTTGTTTCTCCCCATTTGAGATAATTCTACTCACCAATGAATAATAGAATAATCCAAGTTGGAACCCCAAATGTGGGGGTGGGGAGGAGTCGTTATTGGCAGCTTTTTAAGAGCACACACTAACACTTGATCTTTGTTCTCTCCCACAACAATAGATGGGGAGCTGGGGAGCGCTGCTGCTCAGCTGGCAGGTGACCGTGTTTTGAAAGCTTCGGAAGCCTGCTTCCAGCTGATTGGCTATTTTCACTATTGGTGAGCTACTCTGTCTTCATCACAGCTGACTGATCTCAGCCAGCTGGAGAAAGGCTGCATTCTCTGGCCCTCTACCTCTCCGGAGCTCACAGCAAAGGTGTCACTTTCCCCATGACTCCGGAAGCCTCCCTCTGCCTAAGGAACAGCAGGGCCAGCAAAGGAGGTTTCTCATAAGCAGAGCACTTCCAACACAGGGTCAATAATAAACTCAAACCCTCACCCAGCTGGTGACGTGATTGAGGTGTGGGGGTGGGGAGAACAGTTTGGGGCTGAGGCTGTTTGAATACTCTATAAGCACTGAAGGCTTCCAGCTTTATATACATGGAATGTACCAATAATTAACACTCTGGATGTGATTTCTGGCTTCAGAAGCACCCCACAGTGAGATTTACTGAAGAGGCCCCGAGTCTCCCAGATCTTTAATGCACATTCAGGGGTATGATAAGGAGGATAAATGTACTGTATATAATAGTCTAACATAGCCTCTGTTTTTACTGTTGTGAATATTGACTTCCAAGTGGATTTAATCAAAATCAATAACAAAATGTACAGTAATGAAGTAATATAAAATGCAGTAATGTATAGGCCAAGAGGTTGAATATGGAATATATTAAGAGAAAAGCAGCTGTACAGGAATAACTCATCCCCTTTCTAGAATCTTTCTTCACATAATATAAGACAATAAGAAGGAGAAGCAGTACTCTAGAGCTGGACCACAAATTGGGTCCTCTACAGAGCTTTTACAAATTATCTTCTTAGCAAATTAGTGAGACAGGATTGGACCACACTGGAAAGACAAAATTTAAAAAAATTGGTTTATAAGTTCATAAAACTGACCTCCAGGTAGATGATCCAAACCTCTACTTTCAAGTTAACTTATAAAGGAAAATAAAATGACTGACTTTTAACAATATTTTAATGATTTTCTAAAAATCAAATGATCCTAAAATGCTTTACCATACACCCTAAAGTTTGATGGCAAAGGGGCAAGAGGCACATTGTTAATATCTGTCTACTTCTCAACTTATAACCTTAGATGTTAAGGTGTGTGTGTGTGAGGGGGTGTATTATCTAGAATTGCCCAGAAAGGCCCAAGGTGGTTTTTGAATAATCAATATTTTCCAATATACACTTCAGCTAATAGAGAGTAAGTAACTGATATTGGCATTGACTAGAAATCTGTCTGTTTCTGTTTTCAAGGAAGCTTAATTGTTTGCTAGTAAAGACTATAATACACAGATTTCAAAGGGTATTTTGCTGAGAAGGATCAGCACTCCCATTTTACAGAAAAACAAGTTAAAGTCTCAGGATATTAGGAGGCCTTATCATAAACCACTGGATGAACTTTCCCACTCATTCAACATTCCTGCTTCTTTACAACTTCCATTTACATTTCCCTTCTCCTCCTGAGATGGTATTCCTCTCAATTAATCTCTGCATTACCATCTTCATTGATTCATTCTCTGCTACTCACCTCTGATTTCCCCCTTTCTTCATTTAAGCAACTTCACTTTCAAGAGAGGCTTGAAAAGAGGAAAGAATGAAGGCAACAAGAGGGACAGGGATCCACTTTTTAATCATGGGTGAGACTGCTGATTTAAGGCAAAACGAGGGACTCCATTTCTCTAACCTCTTTGTGAAAAGGAGGCAGGGGGAAAGGCAGGTAGGAATAAAGGGGATGGGAATCAGAAAGGAGAGAAAGAAGACAAGAAGGAAGGAAGGAAGGATGGAAGGAAGGAAGGAAGGAAAATAAATCAAAAGGGGGAGAGGAAATAAAAAATGAATTACCAATGTTTGCTAGCACAGCCCTGAAATGATTAATGTGAACTTCTCCATGCCATTTCTGTGTAATGCCGGTTGTTACTGGAGACAGGCACTGACATACACAAACATTATTAGAATCTGAGTGGCAGTGGTGCTGCTAGGGTGGTTTGGCTCCGAATTCAGAAATCAGGCCCAGAGCATCTGGGGTCTAGTGGCATTTCCTACTCATCCTCAGGGGACTCCACCAAGGCTGGAGTAATAGAAGTCAAAACTTCAATCAGGCCCTTATTAGTTACTTTGCACACAGGATAGGAGGTGCTATTGTTGGTGGCAAACGAGAGCTATTGCAGTTTAGAATTGACAATGCTTTTTTTAAAAGCTATCTTTGACTGCTCAATATAAGGTTAGGAGCAGGTCATGTACCAGGGTTTTTACCAAATTAATGCTATCAGGGGAATTACACTTAAATGGAATTCTCTCTATCTAAACAATCCCATCTAGTTTCATCACTGCTTTTTTCTCTCCATCTCTCCCTATATAAAATAATTCAGAGGAGTAGACATCTGGAATAATATATAAAGAATCAAGATATCAAACAAGCCAAGATTTACCACCAGGCCCTATGCCCTCACTCTAAGTCATCCAGAAAACGAAAAGTCTCAAACAGCCAGTAATTTTTTTTTGACATGTTTCAAATAATCTCTGACATCCTGCATCTTGGTGCACAATTTTCATTCAAATGATTTTAAAAAAATTAAAGAGTGTCTTCCATTTAGGAATTATTTCCTTTATCTATTTTTCATTTAAAAATGGTGTACTTAAGAAAAGACTTCCTAAATCAGCTATCAAATGTAGCAAAGTCTTAAATCTAATCACCAAGCTTATTGTTCTTCACTTGAAGATAAGGAGCTCTTCCTTCTGACATTTTCCCCCAATACTAACTACTCTCTGCTATGGTATTTCCATAACAAAAAAATCACATTTTTGTCATCATTCTGGTTCAAGAAAGGAAAATGTCCTTACACTCATGTTACACACACATTGTAGACACATTCAGTAAACTGGCTAATTAAAGCTGTTTGTTTTCAGTAATTGTGTGAGCCAACAATAACTCTGTAAGCACTTATTTGCTCACTTATCATGTATGTATATGATATAGGGTGTTGGGAATGAGGGAGAGTTCAGAAAAGTAGACTTTAAAGTGATTCCAATAAGCATAATAAAAGTGACATTTGATTGATGGAAGTGACTTGGTATTGGTAGTAGGCCCTGAATTCTAAAATATGAGGTATTTGGATTTTTTCCATAAAATGACATTGAGCAATTATGGATTCTTAAACTGAGGAGTGATGAGATAAAAGCTGTGTTTCAGGAAGATTTATATATTGTGGATGCTTAGCAATGGGGGAAGGGGAGAGTAAGGAAACAGGAATGGAGGACACAGGCAGTGATACATAATCAGGCAAAAAGAACTGAACCCCAGGCAGAGAGAAAGAAATGAGAAAGGCAAATCAGGATTAGCAGATATTTATATGCAGACGGTTAAACAACTGTATCCTAAATTTCAATACCAAAGGACCAAGAGGGAAGAGGAAAAGGGGATTTGGCAAAGAGCACTGACTTGGAAGCTGGGAGGTGGGGAAAAGGCAAGAAAATTTTGAGGTTAATATTTTGTTTCAATAGTTGCTAAATTTGAAAAGACATTGTTAAGCTTGGTGTGGTAGCACCTGCCTGTAATCCCAGGACCTTGGGAGGCTGAGGCAGGAGAATCTCAAGTTCAAACCAGGCTTAGCAATTTAGCAAGTCCCTAAGCAACTTAGCAAGACTTCATCTCTAAATAAAATATAAAAAGGGCTGGGGATGTGGCTCCATGGTTAAAGAGCTCTAGGTTTAATACCCAGTACAAAAACAAAAGACAAAGTTATATTCCTCTCAAGTGATTTAATTACTAGGTGAAAAGATGGTGCCTGGATGAGAAACAAAAACTGAAACGGATGTTTCAGGCAATCAGTGTAGAGATGGTAGTTGAAGTCTTGAGAATGGCTAAACTGTCCCAGAGAGAAAAAAAACAGACAGAGATAGATGCAAGGGCTTGACCTTGAAGGAAATTTGATTTTGAAACATGAGATGTGAATCAGAGAGACAGAGAAAGGGAACTCAGAGGGGAGCGAGGGAAAGATCCTGGGTGCACTGGAACAATAATGCAAGGGCCACTGCAGGAATACACTCTGTCCTCCTTTCAGGGAACATTTTCTCATACAGAAAAAAAAAAAAAAAGCCTTTATCCACTGGGAGAGGGGCACAAATGACAAACGACATCTTCCAGAGGTAAAGACATGTTAGAAGAAGAAAAAATAATAATTTTCTGGGGGGAAGGGCAGAAAGGATCCAGGATTCAGGCTCTCGTGTCAGTATCTTCAGAGTTCTGCTGCTCTCCCACAGGAGAACCACTCCCCAGCCAAGGACCTACCACAGATGCAAGAACAGACGTGGCTGCCGCACTGAGGAAGGACAGGGATGGGAAAACTGAACTCCTGAGACACGCTCTTGGATCAAGAGGCTTTACCAGGAAGGACATCAGCAAACACTTATGCCAGCTGCCATCAAACTAGAAAGCACCAAGTGGCCTGCGACAGCCGCCTGCCACTGCAGGAGGAACCAGAGAGACAGGGCACAGGGGTGACTACCTGGAGTTCCCAGGCATGCAGAGATGGCTGAAAGCTGAAGGGGAAGCACTAATGCTGACTAAACCCTCTGGGTCCCCAAACTCTGACAGGGAAAGCACAGGGAAACAGTAGCCCAGTGCTGGAGAGAACTGCAGCCCAGGGTACACTGAGGGCAGTAAGAGCCACAACAAAAACCAGACTGCTGAGCTTCTGGCTGCACTGACTCAACTCTGCTTACCTGCAACACACATAAACACAAATGGTTTGGCAGAAAAAAAGAGGTCAGCCCCCTTCCAGGCATAAATGTTTCTCTGTGCCTGTACTTTTCTATAAGTGAATTAATCAAAACTGTGAGACACATAAAGGCAAGGAAACAATCAGTTACCAAAGACAAGTCAATACAACTAAACTCAGAGATCACCCAGATGTTAATTCACACACAAAAAAAATGAGTTTAAAGTTAGTGGAATAATCTTTTAAAGAATCCAGTGGGAAAGATGGACAATATGCACAAGCATGTAGAAATTTTTAACCAAGAGGGAGCAACTATTAAAAAAGCAAAATGGAAATGCTAGAAATAAAAGCACAATGTCAGAGATGAAGGTTTATGGTAGACTGGACATAGCTGAGGAAAAACTCATGAGCTTAAAGATGGGTCAGTAGAAACGAGGCAAACTGAAGCACAAAGAGAAAATTGAATAAGACAAAACTGAGTATTCAAAAACTGTGCATTATATTTGACATCTAACATATACCTGCAATTTGAGTCCCAAAAGGAGAAGAAAAAGAGAACAGGGAAAAATAAATATTTGAAGAGAAATCTGCCTGAGAATTTTCCAAAAATAAAGATTAAACTGAAGTTCCAAGATGCTTAGAGAATTCAAAGCAAGATAAAAACAAACCAAAAATAAACAAATAAGCCATGTTCATATGCAACTGCTGAAGCTTAAAGGTAAAGAGAAAGCTTTAAGGCAGCCAGAGAGACAAGACTATTATAAACATGGAGTTTACAACAGGATTCTCATCAGAAATTATATAAACAAAAAGTCAATAGAATGACATCTTCCAAGTATTAAAAAAAAAATCTACCAACCTACAATGCAAAGCCCAGTGAAAACACCTCTCAATAATGATGGCTTCATAAATAAGCACTTCTTTTGGACAAGCAGAAAATAAGAGAATTCATTGCAGGCAGACTTGCACTGTAAGAAAATTTAAGAGAAGTTCTTCTTCAGGACGAATGGTATGAGGCAGAGACTTGAATCTATATAAAGAAAGACATTTTCTCCTCATTTCAATCATTCCTAAAGAATGATTCCTAAAAAAGGCTGGGGTTGTGGCTCAGCAGTAGAGTGCTCGCCTCACACCTGTGGGGCCCTGGGTTTGATCCTCAGCACCACATAAAAATAAATAAACAAAATAGAGGTATTGTGTCCAACTACAACTAAAAATAAATAAATAATTAAATAAAGCAAACATAGTACAATACATTGTATGGTTTATAATGTAAGTAAAAGTAAATTGTACAACAATAATGCAAAAAAAAAAAACGAGGAGGTGAAGCATCCTTTTGTAAGGCCCTTAGACTATACGATAAGTGGAATAATATTATTTAAAGGTAGAACTCCATAAATTAAAGATATAAATTGTATGCCTTTGGGAAGTCACTATTTTGAAAGAAGTTAAAACTAATAAAGAAATAATGAGGAAAAATGGAATAGTAAATATGCCATTAATCCAAAAGCATGCAGGAAATAAGGGATAAAAGAATGATGAAGAGAAAGAACAAGAGAAAAGGGTAGATTTAAATCCAGCTATATTTAAAATGACATCAAAATTAAATGTTGTAAACACCAATTAAGTAGATTTATAGATTGGTTAAAAAAGTAAGAAACTCACCTTAAATATAAAAACACAGATTAAAATAAATATTTTGCCAAGATTGGTAATTCTCATCTTGAAGTTAATCCTCTATTGTGAGGTCTTAATAGAGTAGAGATTTGACTATGGTGTTTAGAAGCAGGTGATTAGGATTAGATAGACTATATCTAATTATTCAAATTAAATATCTAACTTGAGCATCATAGTGAAGTCCCCATGATTAAATCTTAATGGCTTTATAAGAAAGGGAGAGACCAGAAGAGACATATACACATATACACTTACTGCCCTGCCATGTGATATTCTATACAGCCTCGGAACTCTGCCAGCAAGAATGCCATTACCAGTTTTGAGTTCTCAACTTTGGACCTCCAAAACCATGATCCAAATAAACCTCTTTTCTTTATAAAATATCATTCCTCAGGCATTTTATTATAGTAATTTAATACATAACTAATATATATGTTGATATATTAGTAAGGAAAAGTCCCTGCCTTCATAAGAATAATTCCCAGCCTGAATTAGAAAATATGACTCTAAGTAGTTTTCAGAGCTCCAGAAAGTAGCTGACCACATAGTATGGCTAAATATATAAAGACTGTAAATATTTTTAAATTCTGCAAGACATTGCAAGTGTTTTCATATGGTAGAATTCCAACAGAACGTGCATTTTAACAGAGAACATATTTGCACCTTTCCATCCTTCCAAATGTTTTCTGCATTTCCACCCGGGGTGCTCTCCCTAGTGAGAACCATTGGTGGAATCATTTTGAAAGTGCTTGCCTTTCATCACAGGCCAAAATAAATCAAAAACTGTGGTCACAGCTTTTGCAAGGATTGGTTCAATTGTGAAAAAGAATATGTTTGATCTGTAGAGGCTCTCCAGGGGAAAATGTTTTGAGTGAAAGGGCAGCATTTTATTTTCTAAAAACAAATGCTCCATCATCCCTCATCCATAAAAGCTGTATCTGCACATGGGGAGGTGCTGAAAGGAGGGATAACCACAGCATTATTGAGATCACAGTGGGATGATTCTTGCCTGAATTATTCAAATTAAATATCTAACTTGCGCAAGTGCCCAGATTATTCTTCCACTTCACTTCATCCATTTTCATTTTCCTAGGAAACTACTAGCATTCTTTTCTGAATGCAATTATGATAGATTTTTCAAGTGTTATGCTTAATTCGAAGTTTGCTACATTTTCGTAATTTTGATTATTAAATGAAAGCTGCTGTAAAAGCTACTGTCTTCTAAATGTCAACCCAGTACTTTCCCCATGTGGAAGGATGTTTTTCTTTGATTAGATTTATAGCTTCTTTTTTTTTTTTTGCATCAGTGTAGTCTCAATCAAATAAGTTCTAATCAACTTTGCTTTCTAATTTGATGAATTATACTAATAAACTCCAATTTTCACCAAGAAAATGTAGATTAACAGTTTCTTTTACTTTAATGAGACCCTTGCACCATTTCCAAACTATTTTTTTTTTAATTTTCAGGTTTTGACTTAGCTAAATATTCTGAGAATAAACCCAAAACACTTAAGTTTTATGTCTCTGAGGATAGTATCAGATTTTTGTTCATTATTATCATGAGACCCTATTATACACTATGGCCCCTTCAGTCTTAGCAAGGCCTGATAGAGGGAATACACCAATCGGGGCTGTGTGTTTTGAACATCAGGAATTCCTGGGGCTTGATCCCATCACTCTTGTCATACACTGGAGCTTGAGTCTTGGCACATGTAGTTATTCCATCCTGACATTCTAATGTCATATTCACAGTCTTTCTTTTTAACATTTGACAACCTTACCAAGAGTTTGATTTCTTTTCTTTCTTTCTTTTTTTTTTTTGGTGGATTTTTTTAAGGAGAAAATGAAAACACACCACATGTTCAGTAAATTTTGCATCAGACATGAACAAACTCTTCGACCAATCTCCCATCAAACTCTAAGGATGTTAACAGGACTTTTTTCTATATCGCTTCCCTGACTGCTTGCTGCTGCCCATGCTGTTGGATTCCCAATGAATATCACCAGCTAACTAAATGCTTAATCAAGCAAGTCTCCCAAGTTGAGTTCACTTTCATTCCACCACTATTGTTACATCCTGACTATGTACAGCACACTGTGCAAGGTATAACTGATGATGTATGGATGAATAATATATAGGCCTTCATTCATAGCTCACAGCTTGGGGAAATCCTAGACTTGTATGTATCTTGAATGATCCTCGATTGGTATTTGTCATGAATAGTTACAAAACTGTGAAGAAGTTTGTTTGTAAGAAAGAAAGGAGCAAGGACCTTCAGAGTCATCTTATCACAGCCTCCTTATTAAGAACATTTCCTTAACTGTAGAATTCTTCTATCCATTTGTGACACAATAAGATGCATATATTTGCTCTATGCACCCAGTCTCTGGCACAGCTCTCTTAAAACCCTTATACTTTCCTAGCAGATAGGGCGGTTCCTACAGTCTTGAGCCCTAATTCCTAATACATACCTCCTAATTCCTGAGTAACTGGAGCATCTGTTGATGTCCTCTTAAGGTAGCTCTTGGTAGACTTCTGAATGGGGTCTGATCACCACAACAACCAACTCATGATTAGAAGCATGAACCTCCTAAAGTCTGCAGATTAAGTTAAAAATTGGTCATGTCCACACAATGAAGCCTCCATTTAAAAAAAAAATCCATAACTCTGTGGTGGGAGAGTTTCCAGGTAGGTGAACACATGGAGGTGCTGGGAGGCTGGTGCATCTTGGAGAGGACATGGAAACTCCACACTGTTCCCTCCATGCCCTGCCCTATGAATCTTTTACATCTGGCTGTTCTTGTGTTGTATCTTTTTATAATAAACCAATAATAGAGTAACTAAAATTTTTCTGAGTTCTGTGACCTGTTCTAGTGAATGATTGGGCCTGAGGATGGGTGATAGGTATCTTATTTGTAGTCAAGTCCAAAAGAAGTTATGGGTAATCTGGAAGCCACCTCTTGCAACTGCCATCTGAAGTGGAGGCAGTCTTGTGGGACTGAGCCCTTATCCTGTGGTATCTACACTTAACATTGGCAGTTAGTGTTAGAACTGAGTTAACCTGTGGAACACCCAGTTTATGTTGGAGAATTGGTCAGTGCATTGGAAGGGGGTGGATCTTCACAGTTTATGATCAGAAATTCTGCATGTGAATAGAAGAGAAATAAGAGTTTCCCACGATATCCACTCCAAGGAGTGTAAGAACAAACTCATAGGAAAAAACCACATCATTCCCTGACTCTAATCTTCTAGTTATCATCTTTAATAAAGGAACCCACTTGATAGAAAATGACATGAATTTAGTTAAAACTCTGTGTAACACAGAGTCTTGAAGGTTATTTAACTCAGTTCTCTCATATTACAAATGAGGTCCAGACAGGATATGTAGCTGATCTTAGGTCACTTACCTTATTAGTGGCAGACCAAGAATTAAAACTTGGCTCAATAAATTTTAATCCTTACTACATGACCTCCCTTCCTCTCTAGCTAATTGGATAGAAAGAGGCAGAACATGATCCATATTTAGGCTTCAGGGAGAAAATGGGAATAATTTTTTCAATAGGAAAAAGTGGCCAAGATTGGTAAATGCCACCATAGAGGTGACAACTCTATCAAGGTGAGAGATGTGAGGCCTATGCTGAGTTTGCCTCAGACTTCCTTTCTCTTATGCGGAAGATTGCTGACTTGCTCCTCCTGGTCTCAGAGGGGAAGCTGGGAGAAGTGTTAACCATCTGAGGGAAACACCAAAGGGTGCCAGTATGACATTGTGGGGAAGAATACACACTGTTTTTCCATTGCAGGCGGTGAAAACCCAGCTTTATCACTCATACATTGGCTTAACAGAGTTACTTAACCTTTCATGTTTTAGTTCCTCATCTATAAATTTCAGATAGTATCTACCCAATAGCATTAATATGAATATATGCCATTGATGTTTCTATAGTGACTAGCACATAACTACCTATGCATTTATTAGAAAAATACACAGAAATGATGAAATGATCAATCTAAGATAAAAGCCAGAATACAGATAGGCATGTCTTATCTAACAGTAATTTCTTTTGTGTTTTTTCCTGGAGCCAGATTTCAGAGTTAGAAAGTTCTGTTGAAGATTGGCAATGCAGTTACCCTATCCTGTTCATTACTTTAGCTGAAAGTGGTATCACACTATCAGATGGAAGGCATCAGACACATCCACTCTTTATAAAACATCACTTTAGATTAGCACTTCCCACGTTGGGAAATGACCATGGAATCTAAATGTGACCAAGGCACTGAAACTTTTCTATGGTCAACAATATTGGGAAGCACTGGGATAATCAGAAGTTAATAGGCTTCTTTACTGCAAAGTTTTAAGAATCTGTAGAATGATAATGTGAATTGTGAATTCTCTTTAGTAATGTGAGAAGTAAATCATCATTAAATATAAATGTTTAAAAAATAGCAGCCAAACACAACTGTGCTTTACCATGCTTTACATTGTTAACAGCTTTTTAAAAGGAAGGGTATTCTTGCAGATAAGGTTTCTAACGGATTCAGCTGGTAGCCAATTAATGTCCACTGAAATGTTCACAGAAGTGACAATCTTATGCAATTTTCTCACAGAATATAAAGAGACAAACAGTGATTTAAAAGGAATATTCATCTAAAGTGTTTCTAGACTGTCCAGGAAATTTATATTCCTAATGGATGTTTACACTCAGTGAAAGATTTGCTTTTTCCTTCTTACAGGTAAAACTCAGCTTGAGATTACCCAGGATATTTAGTTCCTGAAGAGTTCATTGCTATGAGCAGATCAAAAAGATCAGACACCATTAATCATGATAATATTTAAACCACCCTCCTTAGTAAATTGTTTTTCCACTAAAGTACATTCTGCTTGAAAATCTTCCAGTGATTTGTGGCCAAAAGTGTTAACAGATTTGCACTGAAGACTACATTCTTCAAAATGTGAGAGAGTTATATCAAAGATATGTGGGAAACAGGCCTCCTGCAGACCATCAGAATTTTTGCCACATTCCTAATTCTTATACCACATCTAGTTAAGTCTGCTAACTGCGTCTCAGGTAAGAGATGGAAACAATAGGAAAGCTGTAATAGGATCAAAATGCATAAATTGTATAGTTCATCTGATATACTTTTTAGTTGTTCTATTCAGATTTTTTTACAGTATAATTATGACAAATTTTTTCAAAGCAAAAAGCTAGAAGAACAAATGCCACATCAAGATGCTTGTGCTGGACAGCATCCACAGAAGGCCTATTTTGATTTACTAGTGCTTAAATACCAGCATGAGGAGACTGAGTGTGAAGCTCTGTGGTTAGTGTGCTTGCTTAGCACCCATGATGCTCTGGGTTCAATCTTCAGCACATGCGCATGTCTACAAATACACACACACACACACACACAAAAAAAAAAAAAAACTAGCAAGAGCAAGAGCATGCTTTTGGACACTTGATAGCATTGGGATTTATTTTAAAAAGCGGGAATTGGAGTTTGAATAAAGTGCAGGACATTTTCTGTTTGATCTTATAGAAATTCAAATAAATGCATTAGGGGCTATTAGAGAGAAAGTGGGTGAAAAAGATTAAGAGATCCAGGCGATAAACCCTGCTGTGCTTTGGTATGTTCTGGAATGAAGTTTCTATTGGCAGTCAGCAAAGATTTACTTGCAGTATGAGGCATTTTCATGCTTAACCATACTAAGCCAAGTAGAGAAATAAATGTAGACATTTCTTTCCATGTCACTCTTTTTCTTAGGAGTATCCAACATTGGAACCATCAGTGAGAATGGATGTATGAATTTGGGGAAGATGTTTTCTGAATAGGGAGAGTGTGGAAGACCCTGCTGATTCCAAGACTGGAATGGTTAAGACTGAGGTATACATAGAAGAGTCTCCCTCCCCCAACTCCCAAATCTTATATATATGTTGCCAGTTTGCCTCCTGTACCCGAGCAAACATGACTTCTCCCCATGCACAAGCCCATCAATGCTAAGAGATCCCCTCCATCCCTGATCTCAGGAATTGTATTGTGAGCACAATCCTAGTACAATAACTAGACTCTAGTTATTATAATTATGATGTTTTCAAAGAGTTAAATATAGAGACTTTCTTTTCCAGGAATGTATCTCTTCCATTTATCAAGAGATGCTTGTCCTTGTGAGTTTTCAATATTTTTTTTTATTTTAGGGCATATTAAATTTTATCACTATATCAACTAGAAATAAAATGTAGAATTGATAGCAGAATTTCAGACCATGGTAGGATTCCCCAAGGGTTTCCATGTCCTTTTAAAAGTTAAAGACAATAATGGAAGATAAACTGTGTAAAATGCCAGCTTTCCTCTTCTCCATCTCCTCTGTTTGTGTACTAAGCCAAGAGGTCTCGCTGCCAATCACGTTCTAGGAAAGAAACAGTACAGAGAGACCTTTTGATTTTACTCATGCATTGATTAGATCCCCCGATTGTCTGATTCTGTTTTGAATTTGATGTCTATTACTCACATATACCCACCTAAAACTATATACCTTCTCTACAATTATTATGTAGGCAAATTGTTTTTAATTTAGAAAACACTAGACAGATTAACCCATAAACTTATTAATTCCCATGAATTATGAGGAATAGTACATTGGATAAAGTAGATATGATGCAATTCCCAACTAAATCTGAAGCAATACATATATACATATAGATGAATATATGTAATTATTTATAGACATATACATATATATTTATATTTTTTCTTACTTAAAAAAGACCAATCATGCGTGGTAGTGCATGCCTAATCCCAGTGGCTTTGGAGTCTGAGGCAGGAGGATAAAAGGTTCAAAATCAGACTCAGTGAGACCCTAACAACTTAGTGAGACCCTGTCTCAAAATGAAAAATAAAAAGGGCTGGGGCTGTGGTTCAGTGGTGAAGTACCCCTGTGTTCAATCCCTGATACCAATTAAAAAAAAAAAAAACCAAAAGACTTACTTGATATGAATACTAAAGTTTTTATGTTTTTTAAATGTGTCTATTGAATACTCATTTCTGTATTCCACTATAACTATAAAGAATTATAACTGTTTCCCCAAAAATCTAGAATTCAAATCTCCCACACCCAGTTTTATAAAAATATTTGTAATTGAATCCTAACAAATAGCTTTAAAATGAAATCTTCACTCTTGGGGGGCAAAGGGAGACATCCATTGATAACAAAGTATAAATACCACAATTATGATAATGAAAACTGTATCAGATTTCCAAGAAAGATCAATATATTAACTACCCTTCTTCCAAAATAAATATTTAAAAATATTAAAAAAGGAAAAGATGGGACAAATTCTAAAAAAAAATTTCCAGAAAAAAGAAATTAATTTCTCTGTTCATGTAAACAAGATGATGTCACCTCTTTTCATAATGTGACAAGCCCAAACATGATTCATTTTAAACACAAGTCACCCCTGTGTATTCCCCCTCACGTGGTCAGTATAATTATCATGTCTCTGGATAATTTCTTTCCATTTTATTTTTCTTTACTCAAAAAAAAGAAAAAAAAAAACACTAAAAACAACTGTTTAAGTACTTCCTTCCAGAATCTGCACAAAGAAAACCTTGAATTTTGTTAGACACTGACTATTTTTTTTTTAAAATACCATAAGGAGCTATCCCCTTGGGATACTAGGTCCAGGAATTTGTCTCTGACAATCTCCCTGAGAGCCACCTGGTAGGAAAGTAAGATTGACCTTCATGACATCACCTTCCAAGGATAAGATTTCTACTCTATGCACCACTAGTTTCTTTAAGAACCAGCTCCATTTCTAACCTCCACAATTATGTCCACACATCTTGAGAGCGACTTATCTATTTTATCCATATACTGTCACTCACTGAAAAGTAATATTCCTTTTTATGTGCCCATCATGACTTTTATCAGGCTTCATGATGCTGCCACAGTTTCAGTGACGCTTAAACATAAGCCCTCCATTCCAATACTCATTGTCTTTACAAACAGATGTATGTATCTATCTCTACACAGACTAGAGGCCTATTGTTGTTCTTTCTATGTTAAAAGCTCCTATTCATCCATTTCCAGTATTTTCCAAAATCATCTCTCTAGCAGTTTGCTCTCTGGCCTGCACACACCCCAGCCAACACTCACAGATGCTCAGACGCATACACTGTGGAAGGCCCCTTTCCTACAGTGAGGTAGTAGTGAGGCCAATGGAAACAGCTAGCTTTTATTGAACATCTTCTAGGTGTTAAGCCTAACTCCAGGTAACTTATCCTATGTCATTGTCTCCTCACAATACTACTGTAGAGTAAGAGTTTTCTTATTTCTACTTCAAAAACATGACACAAAGGCTTGAGTACACTGTCCAAATCCCATATCTATACAGAATAAAGCTGGAATTCAAACCCAGCCCTGCCACATATCCTATCCTACAATAAGCCCACTAACTTTAAAAAGCAGATAATTGAGTCTTCCACCTGACCCCTTTTGTACCCTGCCTTTCCCTTTTTTCCTCTCCCAAATCACCAAATTAGATAACTGTTTGTTTAAGTCTCAAGCTTTTATAATGTAAATCTGCTCTTTTGTAATGCCAACATTGCAATTATGTGTTATCAATTCCCCATTATTTATTTGATAGTGACTTCTTAGATGATATCTTAGTCCAATTCCACAATTACTCAGACCCTTTCTGTTATTAAAATGCAGTCCAATGCAATTAAAACCATCACCCTCATACCCAGTTTAAAGCTCTAGCCTACACAGACTAGAATTGTGACCCCAGGAGGATAGAAGAGGGAAACAGGTTTGTTTCCAAGACCTAGCCCCCTTTCCTGAGACTGCAGCCATGGGGTGGAGCTGGAAGAAGTAGAGGCAGAAACTTCTAGTTTACTCTGGTAAGGGAAGCCCCACTCTGCACTTGCCCAGTCCTGGAAGTGAGCATCTCCTTACATGTTGTACCCAGGCTCCTCCCTTGCCTTTCCTTTGTCCCATCCCTGCTCAGGAATTTCCATTGGAAGCTGGGGGCCTCTGCTGTATGGTGACCAGAATTTGGAGGTGCATATGATTCATGCAAGCAGTGTCTAGCTTTCCCTGCAGCAACCCCCTTAGCAGAAGACCTCCAGAACAACAGCAGCTTCCTCTGGATCCCACATTTCAGTATGCCCCTGGTTGGGTTTCCCCTTATCTGGTCTGGGCTACCCACTGGCTCATACTTCCAGCTTCATTCTCTTGCATGTGGAGCCTTACCACCCATAAGGCCCCACCAAAGGCCACAGAGAACTAAGATGGGCTATTTCCTTCCCACTATCTTCCCCATAAGCCACTAAAACATGATCCTCATATAATCTCCTGGGGTGGGCTCCTCAAGCACACCTACCACCTTCCCAACATCTTCACCAAGGTCTAAAGGAAAAACAAAAAGCTTCAGGGAATGTATATCAGACTATCCCCCAAACTCTCTCCCCATAGTATTCTGACGGGAGTTTGCTGATCTCAGGAAATGCTATTTCCTTATGCCTAATATTGTTCCACAAACAGATAGAGTTCTAAAAACCAATAAATCTGCTTTTTATGAGCCTATAGCAAAGGTCAGGGCTATAACAGCATTTCCACCACTAAAGCCACCACTGAGCATGCACAACCTTCCTGAGGCTGCAGGCCTCCAGCCCTGCAGTGAGAAATGCTAGATGCCACATCCTGACCTTGAGCTATTTGCCTGACTGGGAGTTTTTTCTTTTCTTTTTTTTTTTCCCCCACCATCCTTGGAAGCACTAAGCTATTTCTGAACCCTGGTTTCTTTTCTGATTGCTTACCAGGCAATAATTATCCAAGTTCTCCATTTGTCCTAGAAACCAGAAACAATCTCAGCTCTTCAGAAAGTTGAGAGACATGAGTACCAAAGAGAAGCAGCCCAAGCAGCTTTCCAGGGCCAGAGACAGCATCACCAGGATGGCTCAGGTCTCAGCTATGCATTTCCACAACCCCTTGAGCTCTGAGGAGCTGGAGCCCAGAGTCAGACCCAAGAGGTCTCCTGGGTCAACATCCTCCCAGATCAGAATGACATCTGACCTCAGCAACTGGCCCTATGAGGGTGGTAGAATGAGCGCTCTACTCCCTAGGGACTCTCCCTGCAACAGAGTAAGGTTTGCAAACTGGGCTCCTCAGAGCCTTGGGGGCCAATGACAGAACTGAGAGGAGGCAGGGAAGTAGCTTTCTGTGGATAAGTTTTACATATTGCATTTGGCTGATGATTTAATATGGTGGAAGGGTGTCAAGTCTTCAGAAATGAAGATTTTAGTCTCAGAAAGAAGGATTTCAAGTCCTAGCTATGTCCTTTACCTGTAATTGGTTCTGAGAAAATTAGTTCCTCTAGATTTAGTTCCTTGTTTATAAAATGAGGAAAATATTAGCTGCCTAATTGTGTCCCACATGGTAGTTAGTGTGAAATATAGGAAATACTTTATATTATTTCAAACCCAGAAAGGGCCTTTGCTTTACACTATCTTCCTTAACTTTTACATCAGCTGAATAACAGGTGCCATTGACCTCCACTTTGCAAATTGAAATTTTAAAAAAAATGGGAACATGGGAATGGTTCAGTAAATTTTTTATAGTCACACAGAGATTGATCCAAGGTTTTCTCTTAATTCTGACTCTGCATCTCCTAGGAACAGAGGTCTTAGCTATAGTTCAGATTATTCTCTCACTTAAACCTCATGATAAATTGTCACTCAGACTGAAGAAGGTATGGTCACACCACAGACAGGTCAAGCCTGTGGAGAAAGTGCTAGGCCAGAACGTGGCCTAGAGTACTAAAACTCCAAACAGAGCTCATTTTGTAGTTAATGCTGCATCGTCATTCCCCATTGCTCTCAACACTGGTGGTCCTACTATTCTCTACAGACATACTAATGACAATAATGAGCACTCCTCATTGAGCCCAAGGCACTACGCTAACTGCTTAATGTATATGGTTTCATTTAATCATCTCAACTCAGTTAATCCTTCCAACATTTCCATTAGTAGACACTTTTACTATTTCTTTTACAGATGAGGACAGTTCTTTTACAGTTATGCACAAAGAAGTTGGATGAAGTTCCTCAAGATCATATTATATGTGTCATTACTGTTGCAAATAGTACATCTCCCTGCTGCCAGCACCAATTTAACCATGATCAACATGGTTTATGACAATGCTGCCATCGTTGCTGCTGCCCAGTTCCTCTACTGGCTTCCAAAATGAAAAAAATTGCTCTTCTCAGTTTTATGGTACCCTCCTTCAAGGAACATGTGACAAATCCTAGAAGGCATTTGAGGAAGATTCCTGCTGACCTTCAGTAGTGCCATAAGGTTAAATCTCAGTGCTTTACAATTTGCTGGGTGACACGTCTATGTGGCCATAGTTAAATGACAGAAAAGTGCTTCCTCAGGAAGAAACCAATAATGCATGACCTAAGTTCACTGAGAATAGTCTGTATGCATACCATGCTCAGATCGCACCTGGTTTATATACAGCCAGGGGAGTCAGATTATGCAAAGATCCAGCCCCTTGCAAGGGTCAGTTTGCCAGGGCCAGCAGATCCACTCCAAGCTGAGAGGATCAGTGTCTACACTCACTCCACAGTGCTACAAAGGAAGTACCCCCAGCACTTTCCATGTGGGGTCTAAAGCACAGAAAGCTAGAGACCTACTTGAGAGCCATTGAGTCTAAAACAGATAAAGATATACTCACACAGGTTGATAAGCCTGGCACAGGCTGTGTGGGCCCTTTACCTCTTGGTAAGAAAGCATTCCACCACCATGGACCATTCTTACATGGCTGAATAGGAGATGAATGTTTGCATGCACAAAATTGCTTTTCCCAATCATCTCCACCCTCTCCTCTCACTGGCTTGGATACTCTCTGCTCCCCTTGTTTTCTGCTGAGAATCACCTCATTGTCACAAATATTTATTGTGTATTTTTTGTGTTTTCGGTACTGTACTATGTATGAAAAGAGTTATGTGCTAGTCAATGGTCTGTCACTGTAGCAGGATGCCTGATAAGCGGCCAAAAGGAAGTAAAGATTGATTTTGACTCAGATTCAGTGGTTTCAGTCATGGTCACTTGGCCCTGTTTGCTCCTTTGGAACTGTGGCAAGGCAGCACATCATGGCAGGGAGTATGCAGAGAGCAAAGCTGCTCACTTCATGGAGGTTGGGAAGCAAAGAGAAAGGGAGGAAGGGGCTGGGTCCTGGTATCCCCTTCCAGGACTCGCCCCTAATCTCCTAACTTCCTTCCACTAGGCCTCACCTCCTGAAGGTTCTGTTACCTCCCAATAGCACCACAGTTTGGCAACAAAGCCTTTATTTAACACATAGGCCTTTGGGGGATATTTAAAATACAAACTGCAACAATACATCATCTTATTAATCTTTACAACTGTGTGAAGTAGTTACAATGCTTATTCTCAAATTAGAGATGAGGAAACCAAAGCACGGAATGGCTAATGACATACCCAAGTTTATACAGTGAGTGAGCAGGAGAGCAAGATTATTTTGATGCCAGACTATGTGACACGAAGGTGAGCACTTATAAGCACCAAATATGGTAAGGGGAAGCCAGCAAAAATAGCTACAGGCAATCTAAGTCTTACTATTATACCAAAGTTCAGTCCATTGGCCCTAAGGGTTTCTTTTCCCTCTCAGGAACAGACTATGGGACAGATTATATAGACTGTTGAAAGCACACAGGAAGCAATCATTTTACCATACTGCCACCTTTTAATGTGGTTTTCTTTGTGCTTTTCTTGCATTCATCCTTTTTCCTTACAAAATATTTAAAGCATGCACATTCTCTTTGAGCTTACTAAAGAATCACAAAACCACATAAATAATAATAATGCTTTATAATTCCAATGGCAATGATATTAGTAAACAAATTTCCATTTGGTTCTTTGATCAATCAATCAGCATACTTATTGAACGTGCATCAGGCATCAGGATATATACTCTGGAAATTATGGATGATTCAGGAACAGGCCTTGCTGTTAAAAGAATTCAGTTCTATGGGAGAGACCAGGCCCTGAGGGCATGGGTTTTAAATGTCCTTCATTTAGACAGTGAACTTTCCCTCCTGAAACATGGCCAACACCTTTTGTCACACCCCACCTGAACAACCCTGTGCAATACAAATGCAGATCATATTAAGTATGATTGTAATTTTCAGGCTCCAGTGCAAATTTTAGCTACTAGATTCCTTTTGAAAAATTACTAAGAATTCTAATGTAGAGCATTAGCTTCTTAAACCAAGCAAGGGGCCCTTCCAAGGGCAGGCCCTGGGTGAGTGCTTGAGGAACAGGTCATTGCTTTGTGCTCTGTACCAATGTTGGTTCTGCTTCTGTGTTACGTATTTTGGCCGCCCCAGGGCTGACTCCTCTTCCTGAACCAGCTGCCTGCCCCAACAATTCCTACAGGCCACACCTGCTCCCTCTGTGTCCTACTGAGCCCCTGTCCCAACTTTTCCAATTAACTATTTTCTGTATTCCTTTCTTCTTTTCACAATGGGTTGAATAGGCAGCCTTGCATGTCTGGTTTTCAGAGCTCAGAGTAATCTAACTCCATCCTTCAGAATCTTCCCATCTGCATGCCATTTGTCCCCCTTCCCCCTCAGCTAAGGGAAGTGAGGGTGAGGGTGAGGGTAAGGGGAAGCCAGAAAAAAATAGCTACAGGCAATCTAAGTCTTACTATTATTATCACAGTAGCCACAACTTACTTTGGTCCTTTTTACCAGAGTACATGTTATTTTGCATGAAATTCCCTGATAATTGGCCAAGAAACTACAGTTCCCACAAAGCAGCCCACCTCTGTTAAAAAGCTTTCTGGATTTTCTTTGAAAGTTGATTATCCAGCTAAATGAAAGGGATGTGCTAATCTTCCTAAAGAGTATGCTTATGGTAGCATCTGGGTTTTCATGGTTTGATGGAAGACACAAAGCCAAGCCTGTTGATCACCTGAAGGATCCTCCAGTTGCACAAGGCAGCTAGTGCTAGAGGACAAGTCCATCAGCAGAAGCTATGGAGAATTCAGAGGAAGACTGAAGAAGGAATTTAAGAAATCTGAAGCTCTTCATGGAGGAGATGGGGATTAAAAGTCTCAGTTTCATAAATCAGAATAGAATGATACCTGCCCCTCAACTCAACAACAGTCTGCAAATCTCAAAGAATATTTTTCTCTATGGAATTAACATTGTTTTCTCCCTTGCCTCCCCAAACTCCTATTTTATTATGTGTTTCAATTTTTATAGCCTTTTCAAACCTTTTCAAGACCACTGAAAATTGTCCCCATGATGCCCAGTATTTATACATTTAGTTTGTTTGTTTAACTCACCACTGCTTTATTTTTCCTTAGTGTTTTAATTGCCTCCCTAGTGTCTTAACAGTTAATGAACTCATTGCAAAATAGCAGGTGTACACTTTGATCACAGGATGGTTTAGCTACAAATATGATCCCCTAGCTGGAAATCTTCTGCCCAGGCTCTGAAACCCTTTGCCACTTTCTCTGATTTTTTTTCTTTGTCAATTAGTACTTTCCCCCCTGGGTCAAAAGGCTCTAATTAGTATCCCCATGACTTATCTCTCATACTAGACTGCAAGTTCTCCAAGGACAAGATTCTGATTTGATTCACATGTATGCCCCCTAGAAGAAGGGGGTGAATAAACACAGGTGGTTTGGTTGACTATCTGGTTGATTGGTTTACTGACAAAATGCAAGGAAGGAAGGAAGCAAAGAGGAGAGGAAGAAAAGAAGGCAGAAAGGAAAGGAGGGAGGGAGGGAGGGAAGTGATTTGCGGTTGCATGCCTAGCTTTTACTCACTTCTTTTAAAATAGTGCTATTTCCTTCCGAGATCTTCCCCTCTCCTAATTTCTTATCAGAAATAGAATCCCATTGGAAAAAAACCACCACCAACAAGGACACACCACTGCCATCAATATTCAAATGCCATCAATATGACCAATAAAATGATGTTGCTTATTCATTAGAATAAATACATCAGCGACATCTATTTAAATATGCTAAAGTTGCTTTAGAGAAAATAAAGTTATACACAACCCAATAAAGCAGACATTTTCTTGTTCCTCTCAAATCAACATTGTTATACTGAAGTAATTTTTGCTTTTCAATTGCAATACAAATAATTTCAGAAAGCAACTCTCTTCTCTGGCTAGGACAAGGTAAAATAAATACAGGCTCAAATATATTTGAGATCTCATTCTCTTCTTTGTGCTTACACATTCTCCATTGTGGTTCCTCTCCAAGTCTACATAAAGAACTAAAGCAGAATGTGTCTCCTCTCCCAGCCTTGTGCCTTTAAATCACTGATTTATGTTCCAAGGCCCTGAAGACAGCATTTTACATAGTGCAATGCTCTCCAGCAGCCAGTCCCCAAAGGTGAGTGTATCATTTGAAAGGGTTTTAATGTAGCAGGGAAGAAGCACTACCTCCCGGTAATCACATGATCAGCACACCTAAATGGACAGCCCCAACCTGCATATTTAAACCTGCAGCCAGAGATGCAGCTCTGTTTGCACAATGCTGTCCCGTGGCAGAATTACACAGCTCGCCATGGCTGCAGCCAGATAATTATTATTGATTCGCTCTCAAACTGTCAATCTGGGGACAGCTCTGAGGCAGTCAGTGATGGACAGAAGGAGGATTGGTCAGCCACCATCCAACGAGGAAACTTCATCTTGAAAATGAACTTAGATGAGATGGTGCCGGTGGATAAGGGTAATTGATGATTGTTTCAGAGTGTAGGAAGGGGAAGAAGGAAAGATTAAAAAAAAATCCTTCTTGGCATTCATCTTAGTGTCCTTAGTGGAATGTACTAGGGGCTATCTGCAAACTCCGTAAAGTTTGTGTGTGGTTTTGCCAAATAAGTCTGTTTTTTTCAATATGATGCTATAATCAGAAAAGAATCACCACCTTTCAGATAAAGAAAATTTTCTGTCAAACTTAGATGTTGTCTTAATTACTTTAGAATTTGTTCATTTTTGAGAATGTAGCATATGATTATATTTTGAAGTGTGCTTAAATGCATATCCATATAGTCATTTTAACTTTTTGAAGTCCTTTCTATACCTATTTGACTCTTTGACAAATATGTGTTTAGCTGCTAATATTTGCAAGGCAATCTTATCCTCTCTACCACGATAGGTACACCATCAAATACCAGTTGACAATTTGATAGATGGGTAAATTGAAGCACAGAGCAGCTAAGTGACTTGTCTAAACTCACAAAACTCATTAGAGGCTGAACTAAACATAGATCCCACACTTCCTGTCTCTTAGAGCCTTATTCTTCCCCTAATAATCATTCTCATTTATCAAATGGCTATTCTGAACCAAGCACTACACAAGACATTTTTTATAGGTTATTTCATTTAAAATTCATAATAGTGAGGTGGTTCTCATGAGCACTTTTTTTTTTTTTTACAGATAAGGAAATAAAACTCATACTAATTTCAGTGTTGTCTACAGTCAGGATATAACCAGGATTGGAATTTCAGACTGTCTGATATAGTGCTTACAAGGAGGTAATCGTGTCCAAATATCAGGACTCTCCTATAGCTATTAGCAGGGGGAAAAAGTAGCATTGGGCATGAACAGGCACTCACAATTCTGGGTGGGGAGCATCTTTCCTACCAGCGAAGAGTAACAGGACTCCGTGGTGTCCTGCTTCAATGCCTTAAGACTTGGAAACCATTAAGGAATTCTCACTGGAAGGCAGGGGTGTTGGGTCTCACACTGTACGTGGGTCAGTAGTCCCAGGCTGTGGAAGCCAGTGGTCAAGCTGATGGGCACAGGGTTAGAAATCAGCCTTCCCAGATATATTCCCTGTGATTCTCCCCTTGTCTGTCTTCATTTGAAACATGACCTGGCACTGCTGATCGTCAGTGACATTGCTTTACACAGTCATTTCCAGGCCTGGGGTTGTGTAACCCCGGGGCACTTTCAATTATCTGATCTGAAGAAATCATCTCAAAATGCTTTTTTAGAAACAAAGCTTTGCTAGCTCCTTTTCATTTAAAAAAGGGTGAGAAAGAGGAAGAAAAAGAGAGGGATAAGAGGAGGAAGAAGAGGAAGAGAAAGAAGAAAAAGAAGAAGAAATTATACACACACACACACACATACACACACACACACACACACATTCCAGATAGTTGTTTGTTTGGGGTGTTCTTTTGGGGGGGTTGGGTACCAGGGACTGAACCCAAGGGTGCTTAACCACTGAGCAACATCCCCAGCCCTTTTTTTTGGAGTTGTATATGAACAGCATGCCTTTATTTGGTTTGTTTATATGTGCTGCTAAGGATCAAACCCAGTGCCACACACATGCTAGGCAGGCACTCTGCCACTGAGCTATAGCCCCAGCTCTCTCCAGCCCTTTTTAATATTTTATTTAGAGACATGGTCTCACTGAGTTGCTAAGCACCTCGATAATCTGCTGAAGCTGGATTTGAACTCATGATCCTCCTACCTCAGCCTCCCAAGTTTCTGGAATAACAGGCTTGTGCCACTGTGCCCCTGGCCCAGAGAGTATTTTAAAAGGAAAGAAATGAATCTAAAAATCAAGTGCAAACAAAGACACAAGAGTTAGGAAATCACTGGTAAACATAAGTGGTACACTCTTTGGAAACAGAAGGATTGATATTATCCATTTTCTGAGAAATTTAAATCAAATACCCTGAGTTCTGGCTGGAGGGAAAGCAAACTGCCATCTATTCCCTGCAGTTTAGTCTCTCACTGGTTTCCAGTTACTCCCAGCATGCATATTCAAACCCTGGCCCTTCTTAAATGAGGGGTGAGAATTCAAATGGCCATGCTCAGATGGATAAGAAAGTTCCTTGCCAGCACATCCCTAAGCCTGAGTAAACCTGGACACTTTCAACCGCAAGGACAATTTCCACCCATGACCACGCATGTGCTCATCCCCCACCAAGCCCAGCCTTCATCCTTTAAAGGAGTCCTTTGGTTGTCCTTTGAGGTTTTATTTTTATGTGTCCAACATTTTTCATCTCATCCAATTTCAAACATCTTTCATCTCATCTAATCCACATCTGATTCAGAAAGGGAGGGCAGATAGCTGCTATTTTACAGATGAGCAAATTGAAGACTTAAGTGTTTCAATGACCTACCCAAACAGCATGGGGGTGACCAAAGTCAGCCTAGAATACAGATTTCTTGACTACTAGTTCCAGCTGTACCACTACAACTCACTTGTCCTGTGGATTTTTTTCTTAATTTACCAGATCCATTCTTGATGCCAAACATAGGACACTGGTAATCGTGTAGAGACCATAAATTTGTTTAATTACAATGATAATCTCCTGGGACATGTCTGCAAAATTTTGCATTCCTTCAACATCAGTTTATTCAGACAATATGGTATCCAACAGAAGTAAAATATAATTTCTTAAGAAAGGTTTCTTTCTCTAGTACATATTTTTCTCTTTTGTTTGTTGAACCTCCACTTTTGGCCCTGAATCCATATTCTTGCATCTGTGTCCAGGAAGAGATAGTTAGGAGAAAGCAGAGTACAAATTCTCAAAGACGCATTGGCTTTAAACCCTCAATTATTGGAAGCACAGATTGCTTTCTAGCTTGTCTTGCAAGGTGCAGCATCCTTGGGACTGGGCCCAGCACCGTCTCCATGGTGTATCTCTTCCAGCTCTTTGTCCCCACTGCCTGCACATCCAGTGGGATTTGCCCTAAAGAAAAAGTCTGCCTTCAGCAGGACTTGGCTGTATCCATGCAACAGGATGATAATGAATCTGTGGCACCCTTTCAATGGCTATGATTCAGTCCAAGGCCTAGGAAGAAGACCTTAATACTCAAGTGTAAGAACGGAAAATGGTGGATTCTAAAAGGAACCAGGAAGAGCATGTTTGTGATATGCAAGTAAAACACTTACTGAGGTTGGCTGGGAAAAGGAGACAGAGGGGGCTGTGCAATGGATCCTGGTCAAGGTTTAATTGGAGTAAAAATATGTGCATTGTAGTTAAAGCTCTGTTTTCTACCTATAGGTTTACATGCTCTAGAGAAATGGTGAGATTTCCTTAATATTTTAGAGAGTTTTAGTGAAAATGTCTGTCCTATTTTTGTTTTAAGAAAAGGTACATGGATTTGGAATCTAACAAAATTGGTTTTCAGTACTCACCCTTCATTTATTAGTTCTGGGTGTGGTATAAAACCTTCCTAAATCTATTCTATCAATCAACTTGGGATGATGCTTACCTCATGAGACTGTTAGGATTTGTCTGATTTTTATTTATTTATTTATTTAGTTATTTATCCATTTATCTTTTGGTACCTGGAATTGAACCCAGGATAACTTAACCACTGAGCCACATCCCCAGCCCTTTTTATTTTTATTTTTTTATTTTGAGACAGGGACTCACTAAGTTGCTCAGGGCCTTGTTCAATTGACGCTGCTTTGAATTTGCAATCCTCCTGCCCCAGCCCCCTGTGTTGCCTGGATGACAGGTGTATGCCACCTTGCCTGGCAAGGGATCTGTCTGATTTTAAAAGGAACTCTTTACAGAAGAGATAACCCTTATCTGAGAAGGAAAAGGTGAGCTCTTGTACAGTTCTGGAAGCCCCTTGTCTATCTCAGAAGTCAGTACCGCCTTGTAGAACAGACCAGACATTCCGTCTTGTGCTCCATGGCGTTGACTGTCACCCAACAGTCACCTAGGGTCAGCTCCATCAATGGGTGCTGTGATGTAGATCCCCCCAAGCCCCACTCCCCTACACCCCAACACCCCACTCCCAGTGGTATGATGGTCTAAATCCCCATATGCGTTACTTCTGAGATGTGCTCAGAAGGAGGCGCTATCTTCTTCCAGGGGCAGGGAGGCTAGGCATCTGAGGGTAGGGGTACTCTCAGCACCTCAGCTACAGGTGTCCTCCCCTCCCCAAAATGGGCAAAGGACATGAATCCACTCTGTATCAAAGACAGCAATGACAGAGGAAAAGTTCTGCTTCTGGGAGGGAAGGAGCCAAGCTGCAGGGAATGCTTAAGCAGACTTGGCAGCAGGAGGCTTTGATGGCCCTAGCAACACACACTTGAGTGGCAGGACTGTAGTGTTGATTTTTCTTTTAATCTTCTCTCACCTTCATGATAGCATAGTTCTCTTCTGGAAAAGTCCATCTTTACCCATTTAGGGAACTGAGACCAAGAATCACAAAAATATCGCTGTGGCTGAAATTCTGAAATATTCTGTCATTCTCTATGATTACAAAAAAAAAAAAAGTGTTTCGGTACCTGATATCTCTTTTTGTGGTCATAATGTTGCCTTTCATGCTCTCTTTGTTAAGTGCTGCTTAAAGGGCTCAGAACCAACCCTACAAACTGACTGATGGAGGCTGCATTCTAGGTGACTGACAAGAAAGGACAGAGGGGAAGAGAGAGAAAAGGATTTAGAACAAGAGGGTAGTCCTCACATTTATCAGTTGCTAGGGGCTGGGTGATTCACTGTGTGAAGAGCCAGAGGAACTCGATTCAGGAGAGTATTACTCAGCCTGGCACCAAAGGAAGTGTTGGAAGGCCAAGTATTTGTTGTTAGACAAATTAAACAGAAATTTACACCTACTTTCATCAAGCTCAGCATGTATGGTGGGGAGAGTAGGTAGAAGGAAGTTGAAGCATGAAAAGTGGCTGGAAATAAAGGGATCTAAAGGGATCCTCCAGACGGTGCATTTAGAGATAGAAATCAGTGAGTAGCAAGCACTGAGGTTGGAGGGCTGGATGGAAACCTAAACAAAGGTCACTAATAAGACCATATTGAAATAACTTTGTTACTTAGACTGAAATTGGACTGCTCGGGTTGGCATGCAAAATAGCACAGGCAGATTTTAGCTTAAGCAGGAGGTATTTATTTTCTCATGATTCTGGAGGCTGGATGTCTGTAATGGAGGTGCCAGCATGTTTGGTTTCCCCTGTGGGCTCTTTTCCTGGCTTATAGATGGCTGCCCTCGCTCTATGTCCTCGGATAACCTTTCCTTTGTGCATAGACAGGAGAGGTAGGGGAGGGAAAGGAAGAGGGAAAAGAAAAGAGAAATAGAGTGAACAGAAGAGAGAGAGGAAGAGAAGGAGATACGGAAGGAGGGAGAAAGAAGGAGACTATTTTATGAGGACACTAATTCTATTGGATCAGAGACTGACCCTCCCTTAGGACCTCATTTAACCTTAATTAATCTCTTAGAGGCCACATCTCCAAATGCCACACTGAAGGTAAGAGCTTCAACATTTGAATTGGGAGAGGGGCACAAATATTAAGTTCATAGCACATTTCATGTCTGTTTGTTGTCCTGTTAAAAAGAATCAGGGCAGGTAAGATGGTGGAGTCAAGGAGGTTACTCTCCAAGCTGCTCCATGGCACAGCAGCTCCTTGGGGTTTCATACTGGACTCTCATAACAGCCTAGAGACTCATAAATTTGGTTAGAATAAAATTTTAAAAAGAAAGAAAGAAACCCACTGCCAGCACGGGTGGCTGCCCAGGCATATCCACCCTAGGTAAATCAGAGAGGAGGATTTCAGATGGCACCATGGCATGTCTTGAAACAGAGAAATCGGTGATCAAGGACATTGTCAAGTTGACCCAGTAGGTGAGCTACACTTTATTTTCATGTGGGAAAGACTCTGTGCACCCCCCAGTAGCCCAGAGAGAGCTGACAGCTGTCATTGTTTCCCACTGTGGGACAGAGGCTGGTGGGTGTAGGCCCAAACCCATGTTCCTAGACCTGTGTAATTCCATCTGGATCTGAAAACCTGACCCAGCAAGGCCCACCACTCAATTCAGAGTGTGACTAGAAAACTAGGTGAAATTCAGGCACATTCAGGGGAATTCAGGACTCTCAGACCAAGAGATGAGTCTCGAGGTTTGCAGGACTGACTGGGGAACACTGGGAACTTGATCAGGCTTGGGGGAGTAAATGTGCACTTTGGGACTTGAGCCCATGAGGCTGAGACACAGGAGCAGGAGGTGGAAGGGGTGTGAAGAACTGGCTCCTCTGTTGCTCCAGTGGAATCCAGGGAAGGTTCCAGTGGTACAGACTCCCAGTGCCCAAACAGCTGGGCTGCCAGAGATGTGAAGATCTAAAAGCTTCAGACCAAGTCATTCAACAAAGCACAGGGGGACTAGCTAGACCTCAATCCTGCCTCTAAGAGCTCCACCTCTGGGAACCCTTTTCACAGAACTCTACAGCAACCCTTTGCTGTGAGTGGAGTAGACAACACCCTCCTACCCACCTCACTCACACTGCCAAGAAGGGAAGCTGAGAAGAAACTACCTGACTTAGCTCCATAAAAAGAAGAAGGAATTGACAGCTCGCCACTATTACTTGCTCACAATACCTACCTCAAGAAAAATTGAGAAGAAAGACAATTGGGAACTGACCACCAACATACAATATTATTGATAATTTTTTGACCATCACAGCAAAAACAACCCTTAATCTTTCATCAAGAACCTTTTTCCTTTTGTTTTAAAATAATTTTTGTGTGCTGAATGGTCCATGGACATTTGTAAATATACATAGTTGTTTCACTCTTCTCATTTCTTGAAGGTAGTTATTTTCTTGACTCTGTGTTTTGAAGACAATGAGTTTTGATTAGTATATTTTGGTTTTGTTTTATATTGTTTTTCTCCTATTTCCTTTGATTATCTTCCTCTCTCTTCTTTCAGTAACAGCCAAATTCTCTTGTTTTACCTTTCATTCTTCCTTTAACTCTTTATTACTACTGTCTTTCATTCCTTTCTCAGTTATTATATCCTACATCTACTCTGCATTCTCCTCTTCACCTTTTTCAAATAGCAAACCCTTTTGCAAATATAATATCTCTACTGTTGGCAATTGCTTACCATGCCATTTCTGTTTATAGTGCCAATTAACACTATATTTGCCAAAATAGAAAGTAAGTATTTAGTTAAATGTTGTATATTGATTTTATTTGGTGGTGGTTGTTATTTATCTCTCTCTAAACCGTGAAGAATTAGAAAACTTCAGGAACACCAAAAATTCATAGGGTATAAGCTCTGCTACCCCAAATTTTTACTGATAAATGTGTATATATACAAACAAGGAAAAAACCATCCCAAACAAATCAAAATATCTCATTAACAGAATCCAATGACTTTATAGTGGAGGAAATGTCAGAAAAAGAATTTAGAAAGCTCACAGTTAAACTGATTTGTGAGTTAAATAATCATGTAAGGAGTTAAATTAGAGAGAAAACCCAAGAAGTGAAATATCATTTCAATAAGGAGATAGAAATCCTGAAGAAGACTCAATTGGAAATTCTTGAAATGAAGGAATCGATAAGCCAAATTAAAAGCTCAATTGAAAGCATTACCAGCAAACTAGACTGCTTGGAAGATAGGAGTTTCAGGCAACAAAGACAAAATGTATGATGTGAAAAATAAAGTTAACCATGGAGAAATGATGTTAAGTTCATGAACAAAACTTTCAAGTAATATGGGAAAACATGAAAAGACTAATTTAAGATCTATCAGGATAGATAACATCTCAGAAATATAAACCAAAGGAAAGCACAATCTTTTCAATAAAATAATTTCAGAAAATTCTCCAAACATTAAGATTGAAATGGAAAATCAAATACAGGAAGTTTTTTCGGATTCAAAATATACAAAATTACAAAAGACCTACACCAAGGCATATCATTATGAAAATGCCCATCATACAGAAAGAATAAGGATAGAATTTTAAAGGCTGTTAGATAAAAATCAACAAGTAACATTCAGAGGGAAACCAACCCATATCATAGCTAATTTCTCAACACAGACCCTAAAATCTCAGAGGTCTTGGAATAATATATACCAAGCCCCAAAAGAAAATGGATACCAACCAAGAATACTATACCCAGAAAAATTAAGCTTCATATTTGATGATAAACTAAAAACCTTCCACAATAAATGCAAGTTAAAAGAATTTACAACTAGAAAGTATGTACTACAAAATATACTCAATTAAATATATTGTGAAGAAGAAATAAAAAATAATATTGAAAACCAACAAAGGGGGAAATTTCACTAGAACAGTTGTCAACCAAAGGAGAAATTAATTCAAATTAAAAACCAGAAATAAATCAAGACGAAGGAAGTAAAAATTATTTCTCAATAATAATATTGAATGTAAATGGCCTAAACTCATCAATCAAAAGACAATAGACTGGCAGATTGGATTAAAAAACAAGACCCAACAATATTCTGTCTCAAAGAGACTCATCTCATAGGAAAAGACATGCACAGACTGAAAGTAAACGTATGGGGAAAAAAAAAAAACAGATCATTCACATGGATCTCATAAACAAGCAGCAGTTTCTATCTTCATATCAGATAAAGAAGACTTCAAGTCAAAGTTAATCAGAAAAGACAAAGAAAGTCATTTCATACTGCTTAAGGGAATTGTACAACAACAAGAAATAACAATCATAAATATTTATGCCCCTAACAATGGAGCATTGACATACATCAAACAAATCCACATCAACTTCAAGAATCAAATAGACCACAGCACAATAATACTAGGTAACTTTAACAGGCCTCTATCATCATTGGATAGATTTTCCAAATAAAAATTAAACAAAAAAGCTATAGAACTAAAAAATACAATTAATAATTAAAACTTAACAGACATATATGGAATAGTTCATCCATCAATAACTAAATACACTTTCTTCTCAGAAGCACACAGATAGATTTTCTAAAATAGACCACATCTTAGGCCACAAGGCAATGCTTAACAAATACAATAAAATAAAGATAATACCTTACATTCTATCAGATAATAAGGGAATGAAATTAGAAATCAATGATATAATAAAAAATAAATAGAAGATACTCTAATACCTGGAGACTAAATAATACACTAATGAATGATCAATGGATAGCAGAAGAAATCAGAGATGAAATTTAAAAAATACTTAAGAAGTAAATGAGAATAATGACACAACATATCAAAATCTCTGGGACACTATGAAGGAAGTACTAAAAGGAAAGTTCATAGCACTGAGCTCATTCATTAAAATAATAACAAGTCGGGGCTGGGGATGTGGCTCAAGCGCACTCGCCTGGTATGTGTGTTGCCCGGGTTCGATCCTCAGCATCACATAAAAAACAAAGATGTTGTGTCCGCCGATAACTAAAAAATAAATATTAAAATTCTATCTCTTTCCCTCTCTCACTCTCTCTTTAAAAAAATAATAATAACAAGTCACTGAATAAATAACCTAACATTACATCTCAAGGCCAAAGAAAAAGAACAAATTAACACTAAAAGCAGTAGAAGACAGGACTTCAGAGTTGAAATCAATTAAATTGAAATAAACAAACAAAAATTCAAAAAAAAATAAAATATTGGTTTACTGAAAAAAATAAATAAAATTTATACACCCTTAGCTATGCTAACCAAGAGAAACAGGGAAAAATTCAAATTCCTAAAAATTTGTGATGAGAAAGGAAATATCACCCCAGATACCACTGAAATACAGAGAATAATCAGAAGCTATTTTGAAAACATACTCAAATAAAATTATACTAAAATAAAATAGAAAATCTTAAGACATCAACAAATTTCTAGAAACATAAGACATACACAAATTGAACCACAGGACATAGAACATTTAAACTGATCAATTTCAAACAATGAAATTGAAGATGCTGTCAAAAGCCTAGAAACAAAGAAAATCCAAGAACTGGGTGACTTCTTAACCAAGTTCTATCATACCTTCAAAGAAGAATTAACACCAATCCTCCTCAAATTATTCCATGAAATAGAAAAGGAAGGAACCCTTCCAGACTCATTCTGGTCTAATACCTAGGTCTTTGATCCATTTTGAGTCATGTTTTGTGTGGTGTGCATTCTGCTGCATTTGAATTTCCAGTTTTCCCAGCACCACTTGTTGAAGAAGCTATCTTTTCTCCAATATATGTTTATGGCACCTTTGTCTAGTATGACACCATTGTATTTATTAGATATTAGATATTAGATATTCTCAGAAGCTAATATCACTCTGATTCCAAAACCAGACAGAGACAGGGTTTCCTGTTCAAAACACCAGAAAAACTTGGGATAGTAGGAAGTTTATATGTTAAACCCAAAGCCAACATCATTCTAAATACAGAAAAACTGAAGGCATTCCCTTTAACACTGGAGCAAGCAAAGATGCCCTCTTTCACCACTTCTATTCAACATAATCCTAGAAACTCTAGACAGAGCAATTAAGCAAAAGGAAGAATTTAAAAGGAAACAAATAGGAAAAGAAGAGCTCAAACTATCCCTATTTGCCAATGACATGATCCTATATTTAGAAGATCCCCAAAACTCCATCAGAAAACTTCTAGAACTCATAAATTAATTCAGTAAAGTAGCAGGATATAAAATTAACACACATAAATCAAACGCATTCCTATACACCAATAATGAATCAGCTGAAAGACAAATTAGGAAAACTATCCTGTTCACAATAATACACACACACACACACACACACACACACACACACACAGGAATCAATCTAACAAAAGAGGTGAAAGACATCTACAATGAGAATCACAGAACACTAAAGAAAAAAAATTGAAGAAAACCTTAGAAGATAGAAAGAATTCCCATGTTTTTGGATAGGCTGAATTAATATTGTCAAAATAGCCATACTACCCAAAGCACTATACAGAATGAATGCAATGCCCATTAAAATTTCAATGACATTCTTCATAGAAATAGAAAAAGCAATCATGAAGTTAATTTGGGAAAATAAGAGGCCCAGAGTAGCCAAAGCAATCCTGAATGAGAAAAGTGAAACTGGAGGCATCACAATACCAGACCTCAAATTATAATAACAAAACATAATAACAAGAACAGCATGGTATTGGTATCAAAACAGACATGAAGACCCATGGAACAAAATAGAAGACACAGAAACAAACCCACATAAATACAATGGTGTCATACTAGACAAAGGTGCCATAAACATATATTGGAGAAAAGATAGCTTCTTCAACAAGTGGTGCTGGGAAAACTGGAAATTCAAATGCAGCAGAATGCACACCACACAAAACATGACTCAAAATGGATCAAAGACCTGGGTATTAGACCAGAAATGCTACACCTACTAGAAGAAAATGTAGGCCCAACACTCCAGCATGTTGGCTTAGGAACTGACCTCCTCTTAAAAGACTCTTAAAGCACAAGAAGTAAAATCAAGAATCAATAAATGGGATGGTATCAAACTAAAAATTTTTTCACAGCAAAGGAAATATCCAAGAGCATGAAGAGAAGCCAATAAAATGAGAAAAAGTCTTTGCCACCTGTACCTCAGAGCATTAGTCTCCAGAATATATAAAGAACTCAAAAAGCTTAACACCAAAAAACCCAAATAATACATCAATAAATTGGCAAAGGAACGAAACAGACACTTCACAAAAGAAGAAATATGAATGGTTGACAAATATATGAAAAAATGTTCAATATCTCTAGCAATTAGAGAAATGCAAGTTAAACCTATACTGATATTTCATCCTACTCCAGGCAGAATGGCAAGAACCAAGAATAAAAGTAACAATAAATGTTGGCAAGGATGTGGGGCAAAAGGTTCACTCATACATTGCTGGTGGGACTGCAAATTGGTATAGCCACTATAGAAAGCAATATGGAGTTTCCTCACAAAACTTGGAATGGAACCCCCATTTGACCCAATTATCCCACTTCTTGGTATGTATGTACCCAAAGGACTTAAAATCAGCATACTACAGTGATGCAGCCACATCAATATTTATAGCAGCCAATTTATAATAGCTAAGCTATGAAACCAACTGAGGTACCATTCAACTGAAGAATGGATAAGGAAAATGTGGTATATATACACAAATGGAATATTACTCAGCCATAAAAAGAATGACTTTATGACCTTTGCAAGTAAATTGATGGATGTGGAGATTATTATGCTAAGTCAAATAAGCCAATCCCCCCAAAACCAAAGGTTGAATGTACACCCTGATATGTGAATGCTAACACACAATAAGGTGGGAATAGAAGTTCAATAGATTAGACAAAGGAGAATGAAGGGAAGTGGGGGGAGGGACAGGAATAACAAAGATAATGGAATGAATCCAACTTAACTTTCCTATGTACCTATATAAACATACCAGAATAAATCATGACATCATGTACAAGCACAAGACTGGGATCCTGATTAAAGTAAGATATACTCCATGTTTATATAAATATGTCAGAATATACTCTACTGTCATGTAGAACTAAAAAGAAAAAAAGTTTTTTAATTAAAAAAGAAGAAAAAACTCAATAGCATCCCAAATTGGCCAGAAGGAATCTAAATCTGTAGTGCAGTCTCTTGAAAAAGCACACACACTATTACAAAGAAAGCAAAATGCTCCACTCTGCCAGTCTCCTGAAATGTCGTTCAATTGATTAGTGCTATGTAGAATGCCTCCATCCTTCCCAGACTCCAGCCAATATGCTTGCCCTCATCCTCACTTACTACCCCTTTTCTTCTCACCTTTGATCCCATTTTTCTATCACTTGTTCTGGGCCAAAGATTCTCAAACTTTGGTATCAGAATCTCATGGGGAATTAGGTCAAAACACAAAAAACTAAGCCCAATATTATTTGAACAACTCTGTGTTTGTTATGGTTTGGATGAACAAATTTCCCTTGAAAAATTCATATCTTGGAAGCATGGTCAGCTAAGTTCAGAGTGGGTCTTTAAGGCAATGATGAGAGCTATAACCACATCAGTGGATTAATCCACTTAATGAGTGAATAATCTGAATGGACTATTTGGTGGTAACTATTGGTAGGTGGGGTGTGGCTGGAGTAAGTAGGTCACTGGTGATGTGCCTTTGGGGATTATATCTGGTCTATTATATCTTTCTGCCATGATGTTCTGCCTCACCCCAAATCCAGAGCAATGGAGTTGACTGACCAAGAACTTAGGCTTCTGAAACTGAAACCAAATGAACTTTTCCTCCTCTAAATTTTGCTTGTCAGATATTTTGATCACAGTGACAAAAAGATGACTGACACAGTGTTCTTTATTGTCTCCTCTAGTGTTTCTGATACTCATACCCATCATTAGCCTGCTCAGGGTGCCAAAACATTTCCATGGACTATGTGGCTTGAACAACGGAAATTTATTTTTCTTTTGGTTGGGAGGCTGGGAAGCCTATTATCAAGGCATCAGCACCATTGGTTTCTGGTGAGGCCTCTCTTGGTTGATTGCAGATTCTGTCACATTGCTGTTCTCCCTCTCTCTTCCTCTTTTTATAATGCTACCTTATGTTATCAGATTGGGATACTACCCTTAGGATCTCACTTAACCTTAATTACATCCTTAAAAGCCCCATTTGTAAATGTAATAATACTGAGGTTAAGCCTTTAATATGCAAATTTTGGGGGGAATACAATTCAAATCATAGCAACCAAGTTGGAGAACTAGTATTTTAGCTCAATGACTCTCAACTATGGTCAATTGTGCCTGTCCCTTAGGGGAAGAGATAGATAGATATCAATACCTGGGAAGATTGTGGGTTGTCATAATTTGGAGGAGAGTGGCCACTGGCATCTAGTAGGTAGAGGCTACATATGATGATAAACATCCTACAATGCATAGTACAAAAACCAGCATCAGCTAATCTAATAGGTCAATAGTGCTCTATTGAGAAACTGCTCTAATTCTTTCTTTGAACCTTCTGCTTCTGTAACTCTACCCATTATTCTAAGATCACAAGGAATACCCAAGCCTACTCTCTTTGTTCAGGCACAACAGGAATAGGAAGGGAGGAGAAGGTAGATAAGCCTGGGAGTATCATACAAATGCTGCCACTTTTATCCATATCATTCCTCTCGATTGGATTATCAAACATGAGTATGCATCAAACCCACCCAAGGGCTGGTAAATATATGGGTTTTTGGCAAAGAAAAACAGAGCTATTTATTTAGTAGATGTACTGCCTCACCCCAAGTCTAGAGCAATGGAGTTGACTGACCAAGAACTGACCTGCTTTTTCAGCGGCTTCATTTTGTGAACAACTAGATTAGGATAAAGAAGGGTGATATATATTTAATAATAAACTTCTCATATTTTTACCTAAGGGATGAAAATATTTTGAAGGGGTTCAACATTGTCTTAAGGGAGATATTTCAAGCAAAATTCCTAAATGCAGTAGCAGTTTACTGAGGGAAGTTTTGAAACCTCTTCTGAAAAACTATGGTTTTGGTTTGATGGGCAGCAGCACTCTGCTTAGAGGCTGGGAGAAGAGCAGGTTGCTCTTGAGAGAGTCCGTCAAACTCAGTCTGAGTCTGAAATTCAGGACCCTCGTCTGAGCCACTTGCACCATTGACTCCAGAAACAATAGATCTCCTTCCTTTTCTTTCTGAAAAAAATGTAACACATTTCGATCCAATGTTTTAATATGAATGTGTTTCTTTCCTCCTAGGCAAGAGATACACTTGTCAACGAACCCTGCAGGGAGATGAAAGAAGAATGAAATCCAAAGCTGAGGTACTGTGTTGACCAGAGACTCAATTCTGGCGGAGCATCAGAACCGCCTGCAGGTCTTTGTCCAAGTATTGAGACCTCAGCCCATGAGCAATAGTGAGATTCTAAGTTGGGGAGGCAGACCAGGTCTCCTTGCTGTCATTGTCATGCTAGAGTTCTATAAATGTTTGTGGTTGTATAACCAGAGTTGAGAACCATTGTAGGCACTTATAGTACATCACATAATCAACACAACAACCTGGAGAGGCAGGTGGTTTTTTTCTGTTGTAACAATGAGAAAAGATGCCCAGAGGATTCCAACTTATCACTACATGCAACAGCAAGAACTGAGATTGTCACCCAAATCTTTATGGTCCATTTAGATCACAGGATGGTATGTGTGTGTGTGTGTGTGTGTGTGTGTGTTGCCTATGTGTTACATGTTTTTGTGTTAATGTTAAAATGAGGGGGGAGAAAAACAAGGTAATTTTTTTTTTCTTTCAAACCAACCCCAATTGAATGGGAACTGGGCTGATTTCATGAGTCATGTTACCTGACATATGGTTATGCATTAAAATATTTAGAAATAAACCACTTTCCTGTTTTCCTCTGACATTTAGGTGAGCATTCATGGAAGAAACTTAGAAGAAAAAGAAAACTATGAATTGAAAATAAATCAGAGGTTCAAAAACTCAGACCATGTTAAGAAGTTAACTGACACAAATAAAGATCAGCAAATTCATTTTTATTATAATTCTTCATTATTCCAATCTTAGCTATCTTAGTCACTAATGTGCATAAATTTTATACGTGGGTTCAGAAATTTATTTTAAAATTTTCATTAATAACAAATTTAAAAGGAAATGGTACACTACTACACACCTGTTAGAATGATCAAAATGCATAACACTGACAGCACCAAATGCTGATAAAGATGTGGAGCAACAGGAACCACTCATTGCTGGTGGTAACACAATATGTAAAATGATAGAAACCTTTTTTGCAGATAGTCTAGTAATTTCTTACAAAACTAAACATATGCTTATCCTATGCACCAGCAATAGCAATCCTCAGGATTTACAAAGGAGTATTTCAAAGGAGTTGAAAATTTATGTTTACTCAAAAACTTGCACAGGATTGTTTATAGAAACTTTATTTATAATTTTCCCAAACTGGAAGCAACCACTATTTCCCTTAGTAGATGAATCTACACAGTGAAAAGAAACACAAAATTCGCTATAAGTAATGCAATAAGACAGCATCACATGGGTGTGAGAGTCTCCTTTCATTGTTGTTTCAACATTCTTAGAGCAATATGTAAAATACTTTAAAGAGTAAGTCTAATTTTTCAAGTATGGTCTCCCCAAAGCCCTCACAATATCTCTGTAACAGTCCTTCACCACCAAAAAACAAAATTTTAAGATTAAACTCAGGTGGTCAGAGTCTAGATCTTTTGTTAGACAGATGGATCCCTGAGAGTCTCCTTTAGTTAGAAAGTTTGGGCAGGCTGTTTTCTCTTGCATGTTTTGTTTTATTTGCTGCTGCTCTCTGGGTGCCCACTTCTGTCTGCACTAGGAAAGCAATCATAAGAAGAGTGATCAACCAAACACCTAGTCTCCTGAAACCTTGTAATGGTGGTGGCATCCTCCTTTGGGGACTGTGGTCTAGCCAGACCCCATGGTTAAAACATCCCACTGCCAGGGGCAGCCAGGACTGTTTCTGTCACCCTTCCTTACACCCCACGTCACTCCCAGGAGCCTGTGCTATGATTTCCAGAAGCTTCTTCCCTTCCCCACTCATGAAGTACTCCTAATCTCAGCAATGCCTCTGCCATTCACTGTAGCTACTACTAAAAATAAAATAGATGCATACATATTTTTAGCATATGTGTATGTACATTTTGCAGAGATATGCAAGATATGTGTAAAAATACTCTCTCTCTTTCTCTCTTAATCACCAGAGGTAACTGGGGATTTGCCAAGGGCTTTGCTAGGTGACTGAATAAGTATTTTTCTAGATCACCAATTCTATCCAAATCAAGCAACGTAAGACATAACTTTATATGAAAACAAACATATCATAGAGTAGAATGAAAATTCTATAAGTACATTTAAGATAAAAGCAGAAACTTGAAAGATTCCCTGGAAAGCTTTGGCCAGATCCCTGGGGTTCAAATTCTCTCTCTGTGCCTGTCAGTGGGATACCTGATGTGCTGGCCACCTAGAGGTACAGGGAGCTGTGATTACACTTAGCCAGGACTTTATAAAACCCTCTGGTATAGTCTAACTTATGTCTTGGTAAGTAAATGTCTCAGTTCACTAATGCCAAAGCAAAACCTTTGGGTAGAGCAAACAGGATTTGGATTTACCATTTATGCCCTGACTATGCCCAGCCCATGATGGGCTGCTTTTTGTGAGGAACTGGGCAGATTGCCATCAGTACTAAAAAATAAATTTGGAATTGCTCTGTTTTAGTAAACCTCGTGTACTCAATCACCTCTCTTTTAATAGAAGCCTTCCATTGCTGTGTTTATAAACCAAAAGTCTGAGCCAAATATGACCAAAGACATCTCTTCTGACATATTAATTTTACCAGGTGAGACCTGAGTTTCTCTAAACCTCACCAGCACATGAATTCAAACAGGAGACTCAGAATAATAGCAGGTGGAGACTGCTTCTGCAGCTCTTGCTTCTGCCTGTTCACATGAGACTTTACCTGCCCATTCAAGTCTCAGCCTTTTACATTTAAAAGTCACCAGGGGTGTCTCACAGGTGTTCAGAACATCTCCTAGTATCTCTTTCTGCTCTGACCCACCACCAGCTTCCCTGGTGAGAAGTTCATTGAATGGGTCCTTTTGCCATAGCTTCCACCTATATCCAGATATACATGTTAAATGCACTATTTCCTGTTCTTTCTAAGACAATACCCCAAGAGGTGCCAGGTGTATTTTGTATACACCCACTCTGAGTCCCACATTACCATGGAGTACCAAAGCAATATTCCTGATGCCCCTGCATCTTACTGTGTCGCCTGTGAAAATAGCTTCTCTATTTCTTTTTCTTTTTTTCTACTGGAAATTGAACCCAGTGGTGCTCTACCACTGAGCCACACCCCCAAGTCTTTTCAGTTTTTATTTTAGACAAGGTCTCTCTAAGTTGTCCAAACTAGTCTTGAACTTGTGATCCTTGTCCCTCAATCTCCCAACTCTCTGGGATTACAGGTGTGCACCATAGCACCTGGTTGGCTTCTCTATTTCTGAAAGCAACTTCATTCATCACAAGACGCAAAGACTTAAAAGCAGATGATAAATCAGTAATGAAGAGAGACACCAGGCATGCCTACACATCCTCACTTTCTTCCTTCTTTTTTCATAGAAAAACCCCCTTGTTTGCTTGCATACCAATTTAATCTGATTGAGCACCTGAATTTCTCTTTTTCCTAGTTCATACAGTGCATCCTGTATTCATAGACATGCCTGAATCCTCAAAGTACCTATTAAGGTCAAGACAGAACCCCAATATACAGGTGAGGAATCTTTCAAAGGTATGAATATTAACCTCTGCAGGAAGCCATCCACGAAATGTAGGAGGACCCTTTCTCAGCATCGCAGACAGGGAAGGGGTAGGTCTGGCATGGGGGGCTTCCTGTGGCACTCCCACTGATATATACTGCCCAGTGCACTTGACCTTCCCCTCCACTCTGCTAGAAAGGTCCTGCACAGTAGTACCAGAGATTGGCATAACCCATTAGGAACTGAGCAGCCTACCTGCCCTCACCTTGATCCTATTTTAATGAACTTTCTATGGAAAGCCTTTGATGTTTTCCAATATAAATAAAGCAAACACAGGCTCCTTTCTTGGTTAGAAGGTGGGCCCAGCTGGCAGCTTGCCTGTCCTGCCCCCACTTTGAAACTGCTTTCTGTGTTCTGTGGTTATTTCGTCGTTCTATTTTTCTTAGCTTTTATTTCTCTGCCAGCCCATTCTACCAGAGGGTACCCCTATTTCCATTGCCCATGTAGAACGTGGGCAGTAAACCTCTCTATATTAGTACCAGTCCATGAATTATTTTTATTAGGTAATACTTGACTTGATCAAAAGGTCAAGATGTTTCATTATGTTAAATCCACCTGTGTTTGGCCTAGGGTGGTGATCCATGCTTGTTATGGTTAAGTTAATGTGTCAACCTGACTGGGTTGGAGGATGTGCAAATGTCTGCGCAAATTTGATTTGATGAACTGAGTAAAGCATGTTGCTTTTCCTTATGTGGATAGGCCTCATCCAATCCATTGAGGGTTCTGATAGAACAAGAAGACAGCGGAGTGTTGAACTTGCTCTCAGCCCAACTGCTTGCACTAAAAATCAATCTTCTCCTATCAGCATTCCTGGTTGTTAGGCCTTCAGACTTGGCCTGGAATCTATTCTACTGACTTTCCAGCTCTCAGGACTTTTATGTATGCACCAGTTTTCTTGGGTCTCCAGCTTGCAGACAGCAGATTGTAGGACTTATTGGCCTGTCTAATCACATGAGGCAGTGCCTTATAACAAATACACACACACATACATGCATAACATATATACGTGTATCTTATTGGTTTTGCTTCTCTGAAGAATGTTAATACAATGCCCAACCCACTGTCCTTAATGGCCTTTATGTGATTTATGACCACATGAGCATAATGAACCTCCTTTTTTATAAGAACCAAGGTAAAAAGCATTCACATTTGTTAAAATCCCTTCTATGTCTTCAACCGAAATGTGATACTAAGAACAAAGTGCTATTACATTAACTTAATTATGAAGTTACTTGCTAAGAGCAAGTTTTAGTGTATTTATGTTTGTTTAAAAGCCAACATGATTATCAGCTGTACTTTCACAGACTTGGAGGCTCCTATCTTTGTTGTATTTACCAGCTTCTAAATTTAGGTAGAGGATTCTGCTGTGCACTTGAGCTGCTTGTCAATTCTGCATGGCAGACAGAGTGCAATATCAGAAAGGATTCTAAAATTATGGTCAAGAAATATTAATACACAAAAGACATTTTATATAATAGAAAAAAATATATGAAATGGGAAGAAGAACATTTAAAAATAAATGGATTCATTTAGTAAATTGGAACTGTACAACTTTCCATTTATAAAAGCCTTCTCAAATAATATGATAATTCCTATTCAGAATGGAAAAATAGAGGCATATAGGTATTTTAAATGTTTTTATATTTTTCTCTTCTCAATTTTGTAAAGACTGTACAATTTTAAATTTTTATAGTTAGAGAAACTCTCATCTACAGGCCTATACCAAAAAAGTGAAAAAGTAGAAGATTGGAGATTGAAATTTAGATACTACAATTCAGAGGGACAGGGCTAGCCCTTAGAAAGAAGTTCGCTACCTCTCAAATAGCATCTCAGCTTCTTTTCTCATCAAAGTCTGCTAGCCAGCTGACCCTAAATGGTCCAGTCACACAGCTCAGTCTGACTTGTTGGAAACCTGCTCATTGGAGATTGCAACCATACAGAATAGAAGAAGCAAGAGGGATGTAAAGCTTTCAGAAGTAACACCAGATGATACCTTGTGCACATCCTACAATCACAATGCCTGGTCTATGTATACAGATGTGACACATTGATACATGAGATAACCCTTGTGTGCCTTGGTGTTCTTATCTATAGCATGGGAAGAGTAATTTTTTCTCCCTCATCAGATTGTAGACAGGTCTAATGAGATGATGTATGTAAACTATTTAAAACACTGCAGTCATATGTGGAGTGCTCATATATGTTGGTAAACTTAATACATAGGACTTAAATTATATTCAACATGAGAGATTGTTTGAGAGTAAGTGCTAGATGTTTCTCTTTCCTTAAGGATGTGGTATAATTTTTCTCTTTCTGACAAGTGGAGCTTTATTTCCTTGTCACTTTGACCACCAGGAAGCTTGGAACTAAATTTCAGTCTTACTATAAAAACCACAAAAGGCCTTGCCAGACATTTCATTCTTGATCCCCCCCCTTGAAATATGACTTTCTAGGTATATACTATTTTTGTCCAGATTTTTGCATTTTGATATTTTATTGTTTGTATAGTATATGTAAGCTTTTTCATATGTAAAATAAATACATGTTTTATTGTATGGCAAAATTTCTTTGAAATAAGTTCCAAAGATGGGCACAGTGGCACTCACTTGTAATCCCAGTTTCTCAGGAGGCTGAGGCAGAAGGATCATGTGTTCAAAGCCTGCCTCAGCAACTTAGAGAGGCCCTAAGCTACTTAGTGAGACCCTGTCTTTAAATAAAATATTTTAAAAATGGCTGATGATGTGCCTCAGTGGTTAAGTGCTCTTGGATTCAATCTGAAGAAGAAGAAGAAGAAGGAGGAGGAGGAGGAGGAGGAGGAGGAGGAGGAGGAGGAGGAGGAGGAAGAGAGGGAGGGGGAGGGGGAGGGGGGAAAAGAAATAAGTTCCAGTATAAATAAATTAAATTAAATACCCAACAAGGTATTTTTTAAATCTGATGTATATATGATCTTGTCTTGGAATATTTAATTCTATTGAGTTAAATTTAGAAACTAAAAGGATGAGGTTTTTGGAAGAACATCCCTTCTATAAAATGGTATATGCATTTCCTAGAGGAACAGAGGGTTACTAAATGATATTCTCTTCCTAAATGAAGCCACAGGTTTATCCCAACTCAATTACCTCTGAAGAGATGGGCCTCTATTTTTCTCCAATGGGAAAGAATGAGCAACTGTGAGCAAGAGGATGCTTTCCATCTACAGGGAATGAAAAGCCCAGTTCTTAGACTTCAGAGTTCAAAGGCATAGCCTCTGGATGGATGTCCTGAGCTGGCTGGCTAATGGAAGATAGGAGACTATACAATCCCAATCCTAATTTCACTAGGTCCTAGATAAATTTCACCCCAGGAGAGAAGCCATCCAAATCACCTACATAAACTAGGACTCCCAGTCCAGCCTATTCCTGTCACACTACTTTATTGGCACTTATCACCTCTTGACATACATTTAGTCATCTATTCTACTGCCTCTTGATTGTCCGTCTCCTCCCATTAGTGTAAATTCCATAAAGTCCATGACTCTATCTGCTTTATCTCAAGTTCTAGAACAGTGTCTGGCAAATAGTAAACACATGGCAAATATTTGTTAATTGAATGGATGAGTGAATGAATATGTGAAAGTGATTGACCAAGGATTCTTTTTTCTTTCTGCCACTTTAAAAGAAAATTTCAAAATATTTTAAAACTCATCATTTTATAGAAGGGATGTTCTTCCAAAAACCTCATCCTTTTAGGTCTTTGGGGAAAAAAAACAACTTTTAAAAATCAACTGCATTATATCAACCAAACTATAAGACCAAATAGAGACGCAGAAACGTCACCTGCCATGCCCAAAATCTCATCACTTGTCAAATACTGCTGCCTTCCACCCCCAAGGGTCATACAGTCAGTCTAATCTCTCATCTACTACATCATCCTAAAATTTACATCCCCCACCCAGGCCTCTTTCCTGATCGTAAGTCTGTATCTTACTTAAGGAGAGATCTGCATGGAAATCCTAGATATACAACCCTGTCCAAGTCCAAACTCAGCTTTTCCCTCAGATCAAGTCTCCGAACATTCTACTACCCAGGTTAATAAATAGTCCATTAACTCTTTTTTATATGGACATGTGTTCAGTTTTTAAGGTTATGGAGCATGGAATAGGCCCTGAAAGAATGAAGTATTAGGCCAGCCACATTTAAATAGCACAAAACACGAATAAAAGAATAAGGGAGATGAGGCAGAAATAAGAACATATTTCTGCAGCAGGTGGAACTAGTGCCAACTAGAGCCAACAGTGTGCCATAGGCCCCAGGTATGGACGAAGAGGGTTCATTGAAGGAGATTTCAGAAGGAAGGGTAAACCACCATCACCTCTCCGTCTTGCCTAGAGCAGCATAACATTGACTGAGCTAAGTCCCAGCCAGTGAGAGCAAAGATCCCTCAGAGAGGGATATTTGTGATATCATATGTAGGTGGCTATTCTATGCCACTGCTATTAGTTTTTATTTGGCCCTGGCTTTGTCTTGCCCTCCAGAGTTATAGCTCAGAAATGCAGACTCTTTTTGAGGACTTTGATTGGAAACGTTTTCTTTTAATATATACCACAGGCAACTAACCTACGAGTGTACCAGGGTTTCTCCACTCCTCCCTACTAACAATGCTAAAACTTGAGCCAATGGAGCCCAGGAAATAACAGGACACTCTGGCCTGGCTCAGTTCCCCCTCTCCCTGTTTGGCAGGTGGTAAGCCCCAGTGCATGCCATTTTTTTTTTAAATTTCTCATTTATATGGTCAAGTTATAAAACCATTTTGTCCTGATATCTATTTATTTGTTTTCAATTCTGAATATTCATTTATTTAATACTGTCACTAGGCTTGGGTAGCTTGAAAAGCAGGAAAGGAGGCTGAAGGTACTTCTTAGAATTTGCTTTAAGTGCTGATTTCCTTCTAAGTGACCCTAGATATCCAAAAGCAATGCCTATGTCAGATTTTAGGGCTTGCAAACCACTTCCATATCAATGTCTCACTTAACAGTGGTAACAAATCCAAGAGGTAGATATTCACATCCTTACAGGTAAGGAGCTCAAGGCTCAAAGAAGACAAGCAACTTGCCCAGTCATTTTTGGGACCTAGAATGTTTTCCACCAAATGCACCACTTTTGTAGCTAATCTAATTGTATAAGGGAATTACAAGTCAAAGTAAGTATTCATCCCTCAGGACCTCCCCCAGCCTTCCCTTTTCCATAGCCAAGAACCAATTATATTTCTTCCCACTCATGGAACCCTGCAAACACTCTCCTGCTTGTGCTGTGAGCTCTTTTGTCTATGAATCCAAGTTATCATTATTCATTTTTATCTTACTTCTATTTATTGAGTTCCTACTATGTGCAAAGCATCAATAGTGTGACTATTAAACAGTAAAAACTATTCATGAAATAATAATAAATGAGAACATTATTCATTTCTTTAAAAATCCACTTAAATCATGCAGGATCCAGTGTTCAAAGCAAAGTAAATCACAGGGCAGCTGGCTCCAATTCTTTTTTTAAAATAGGCAGTGTATAAATAATAAATAGAATAAAAGCGTCACTGTGAAAATTTTACCAGAGGCAATAAGCATAGAGGAATTTAGAGTCTGGGCTTCAGTCCAGCCCTGCCACCAACCCTGTGTGACCTTGGTTGAGTCACCTCATCTCAAAGGACCTCTGTTTTCTCCTCTAATAAAATATGTGAATTAAATGGTGCAAATTTTGAAGTACCTTTTCTGATTAGTGGTCCTCTCATTCTGGATCTGAAACATCACTCAGTGTGTCTGTCCATCCCTGCATGTACCTCAAAGCTAAGGGGCTGAGAAAAACACAGGAACATGGTTGCAGTTTGAATGCTATCTGGTACAATACCATCAAGGGCAAACCACCATCAATTTGGATGCAATTTGCTGGTGTGTAAAATATAATTGATTTGAAAAATTAAAATAAGAATAATTAAATACGGGAGCAATTCCTAATATTGGAGCTGTGGCCTACAAATAATAAATATGTGGGTGAAATTAAAAATCAGTAGGTGATAAGGTGCCAACACTGATTCCCTTGCTATAACAAATGTACCATGGTAATTCCAGATGTTAACAACAGGGCATGAGCTGAAGGAACCATGGAATTCTCCCTTCTGTCTTTGCAACTTTCTTCTACATCTAAAACTATTCTGAAATAAAAGTTTTACTTAAAAAGCAAGGCAATAGGTAATCTTCATTTACCTAAGCAAGGACCATCTACCAAATTGAAGATTTCTATCATTATTCCCTACCCACACTAACAGGTTATCAATTAGATTTAGAATTATCCTTCTGCTGAAAAGGAGAATCTTCATTTTTAAAAGTATATTCAAATACTTCTTTTTGTGAGTATCTTTATACCATTAACCAGGAAGTTTTAATGGGCCCATTGGATTATTTTATACAGATATCAAGAGAGAAAAGTGTGAGCTTTTCTTGACAGTTGGAAACCCTATTCATGAGATTGGAAATATGATGTCCAAACCAAGTTGACCGACGCAGACATTTCCACACCCATCTAACTTCCAACTGCCTCTTTAAAAATGAAAGCAAAGAAGTTCAACTTGAAATTGCAAGGCAATAACAATCACAGCACATTTACAAACTCATCCTTATAAGCTCATGGTTAAAGACAAAGGATTTGAGGAAAGCTTGGGGCTAACTTCACCTTATATTTGCTACCATTTAGAAATAAGCCAAACACACACACACACACACACACACACACACACACACACGCACATACCCCAGATTCAGCAAGGAAAAGTCAATAGTATTAATAAATTTGCAGTGTGTGTTAAAGGCTGTGTGGATAAAAGGAAAATGTCCTACCAGCTTTCTTCATTAACATTAGTGAATTCTTATGTAACCTACATAGCATTGAAGTCAGCAAATCTGGCCTATTTTATCTTTGAGGCATAGACTTCTCAAATGTGCTGTCTTTGGTCTACACATTGCCTTTTGATATAGTCTATTAGCTGGAAGCTCCAGCATCCTTTATTATGATTCCAGCAGCCTTAGCTCTCTGCTCACAAATAATTGATGCTCCCTTTGCACCAAGCCTAGTTTGCAACTGATAAGCAGCAGGGTAATTGGCACCTTCACAGGATATTAGGCAGAAGGAGGGGGAAAGGACTGCACTTTGCAGACAGGAAGCAAACAGCAGAAGGTAACAAAATATTCATGCTCCTGCTAAGAAAGCTAAATTCTTTCTAAATTCTTTCTTGACGAATTATATACTTTGCATGTCCTATATGAAATATTATTTTATCAACACACATTGTAAGAAAAAAGTGTGAATTTAGAGTACTCCTTGGGTTTATTAAAGATGAGGTGTTGATGTTACAATTTATTCTCAGTGGTGTGCAAAATTTGATAGAACCTCTAATAATACTTAGCATTAGCAGTTTATATGTTTTCCGTACTCATTGCGACATAATTAATGATGCTGTCACACTGAATACATGGACATGAATTATTACTAAATTAGAATAGAATTCCCATAGAATTATGTATAATGCACTGTCACCACAAATACAATATTAATAAAGAATCTAGGTTAGCCTGTGCTTAATCTCTTAAAATCTAACCTTTGCTTTTAACAAAACACATTTAAAAGCTCTGACTTTGCTGGATTTGGAGAAAAGTTTATTGCATGTTCAGGACAAAAGGTTGTCAATATGATTTTGACAGTGGCACTGGGCATAGAATTTTTTAAATTTCCTGTTTCAAAATAAACCCGGTGCCCCTCGGGATAATAACTAAACAATAAGTGTTATGCGAGAGCAAGTCAGGAGGCTGGGACACAGACCAGCTAATTTGTGCTGAGACACTCTATTCAGTCCCATCCCAACCCTACCCAACAAAACACAACTCCCAGTCTCTGGTGAAGATCAAAGACTGTAAGACTCAGTCTATAGACTGGGCTAAAGGTAAAGTGAGAAGGGAAAAATGAAGGGAAACCCCATATTCAACGTCCTACAACACCTAACCTGCACAGCTCACTCCCTCCCCCAGGCTCACTACCACCAGCTCCCTGTGCCCACTTCTCTTCCCCAGAAGAAACCCACTCAGATTTCTCCATCATAGGACCTGATTTTCAACCTTAGAAGAAACATCCATTTGACCCAAACCAAATCCAGATCAGATGGTCCTCATACTCCATGGTCAGGTCTCCCTGGCCCTCTCTCCCCATACGAACTCCTCCCATTCTTCCCATCCACTCCCTCAACCCGGCCACCTCTGCCACAGATCCTGTGCTCTGCTCCTCTACTAGCATCTGATATTTCTGCATGTGTCGGAAGGATTTGCTTATACTCTCAACTCAACCATCAGCTCCAACCTCAGCTCACTCTTAGTCTCTTGCGGATCAATTATGTCAGCAGCTAGACCAACCTGGATGCCTCTCTGAGCCAGGATGATGGGCCCTTGATAAAATAATCTATTCATTTCAGAGACTTCATTCTCTTGAATTGATTAGCCTGACTATATTGGCTTATGGCCTGACTTTCATTTATCCCACAACCACATATTGAGATCTTACTATGAACCAAAAGAATCAGAGATGAAATTTGCTTCCTAACTTCTTCCTCCCCAAATGTTTTCATTCTCAAGTGGCACCTGCCAATTTTTCTAGATCAGTGGTCCTCAAACTGTTTGGTCTCAGGGCCTTTTACTCGATTGAAAATCATTAAGAACCAAAAAAAAAAATCTTTTGTTTATGATGTAATACTTATTAATACTTATTATATTAGGAGGAAACAAAGAAAATGTAAAAGTATTTATTATTTTTTGTAAAATAGCCTGTGGATCCATTAAATATGAACATAAATGACTTATATTTCTAAAAATATATTTTCTCAAACAAAAATTTAGCAAAATGGGTGCTATAATTTTACAATTTTACAAATCTTCTCATCAGGCTTACTAGAAGATGGTTGGATTCTCATATCTGCTTCTGTATTCAGTCTGTTGTCGCATGTGATTTTGGTTGAATTATATGAAAATTTGGCTTCATACCGAATAAATGTAGTTAAAGAGAGAAGTATTATAGCAGTCTTTTCAGATAATTGTGAACATTCTGATGCTACTTCCACACTGAGCAAGTAGTGATATAGCAAAAGATCTGAAACATTATTGATGATCTTTTCATAATTGGTACATTAACAACTATTGGTTTTTCTTGCATTATAAGTGGGTCTTTTGTCCTTTTAGTGTGACTGGGCATTCAGAACATATTGTTCACAGAGCTATGCAAATAAAATGTTGACAAATTTTATTGTATAATAGAAAAATCATATTTGTCTCAAAAACAATATGAAAAGTGAAAGAAGTCAGAGACAATATGCTATGCATTTGCAATTCCATGTATTATGGTATGCTGGGAAAAAGTGAAATTACAGGAATAGAAGTCATTTCTGGGTAGTCAGGGTTGCAGTGGGGGAGCAGGGAGACAATTGACTATCAACACCTGGAAGCTTTTCAGGTTGATGGAAATATTTAATATCTTATTTGTGGTGATGGCTGTGTGACTATATATTTTTGCCAAAACTCATTGAACTGCATGCCTAAAATGAGCAATTTTACTGTATGTAAATAATGTCACATAAGTTAAACTTTAAATAATATTCCTTAATGTCATTATCTGCCTTATCAGAGAACTTAAGTAATAGGAAGCTCTCAATTTTATGGTGGTAGACACAAACTTTCCAAAATTTTAATCTTTGCTTGAAAATTTTAAACTTTGTCTCATTGGCAACAAATATTGTAAGCTTTCACAGCTACATTTAAAGTATTCAATTCTTTTTCTTTAATCTTTAAAAGATTGGTCTCAAAATTATGCCACTCCTGGCTCTGCAATATTATTAAAAATGCTTTCTTTCACGTGAAACAGTATAACAAATTAACATCACCAAAGCCAAAGGAAGAATACCATTCATAATATTTTTCCTTGATATGACAGGCATATCATTCATTTTGGAGAAAATGTCTAAATACCCATAGTTCATCTACCAAGTCATTCTTCCAAGTAAAAATGAAGTCCCATACAAAATTGGCCAGATACCGCAAATTACATAATCATGCATGCTTTACCTTGAGACAACTGTACTATTTCAGAATGTAGCAAAGTGCTTTACCACATACTTCCAAAGTTATCATACAGAATATGTTTTAAAAAACACTCAAGGGTTAAAACCTCATACAATTAATTGATTTTTACAGCTTTAGCAAGGAAACTTTTAAATAAATCTGGCTTTTTAAAAATTGCAAATGCTAGGCTGGGGCTGTAGTTAAGTGGCAAAGCACTTGCCTAGCATGTGTGAGGCACTGGTTTGGTCCTCAGCACCACATAAAAAATAAATTAATAAATAAGATATTGTATATCCATCTACAACTAAAAAAAATTTTTTTAATTGCAAATGCATGGTAGGGAACACATTGTACACAGAGGCCCTGTGGTGGCTCTGCTGTCACTCATGCTAAGAGGCTGCAGTTTTACCCACCATTGCTTTGCACCATCAGTATATGTCAACACAGTTGTTCCAAGATACACCATGAGATTCAAAAAGGCTATTCAATACTTTTAAATATTTCAGCACCACTTGTGTTTGTTGCCAAGGTTTCACATGAAAGAAGATCATCTTTGATGATTCCTTGTTGCTGATGCTGGATGGATAGGAGCTTACTTAGACTTACCAGTTGTCAGGCAGAAGTACACATTTTCTGATTAGACATTAATTTAATCTTCAATTATACATACACAGCTTTATTAGACTCTCAACTTTTATGAGCACTGTTCCAGCCAATGCAATAAAATAATTTACCTGGAAAATGCTTCATTTGAAGAGTTGTAACAAAAATGCTTATTTTTTTAAAGAAACGTTCATAGCTACATTGATATTTAGTTTCTTTATCTTTAAACTCTGAAATATTTATCTCAAAATGGGGTCACAGGTGGCACTATAATACTATTTTAAAATGTTATGTTTTAAAATATAATACTATTTTTAAAATATTGTGTCTATGACAAAATAAGGTTAATTATTAATATCACTGGAGCCAAGACAAAGAGAGAGTTCATCATACTTTTCTTTACTATTTATCGTGTCATGCATATTTCTCCCTTCCATGAATCACAAAACTCTTGAGAGTCAGTTTCATATTTTTTTTATATTGTAGATATGTACAGTTCAGCTGTGGGTTGAAAAAGCTATTCTTGTTATTCTTCTAATCTTCCATTTTTTAGTCCAACAGCATTCTTAAATCAGCATAAATAAAACAAGAAATCACTACAAATTTTTTTATTTTAAAATAAACTTTAAATTATAAAATAAATTTTGGGTAAAATATTGATGCTTTTAAATTTGTTGAATGTACATTTCAAATATTTTTTTTAATATTTTTAAAAAACATTTCAAGCCAGGCACAGTGATGCATACCTATAATTTCAGCAGCTAGGGAGACTGAGACAGGAAGATCGTGAGTTCAAAGCCAACCTCAGCAACTACGAGGCACTAAGCAACTCAGTGAGACCCTGTCTCTAGACAAAATACAAAATAGGATGTGGCTCAGTGGCTGAGTACCCCTGAGTTTTGGTACCCCTGAGGTATCAAAAAAAAATTTTTTTTCAAAACAAGACTATAAATTGTATGTACTAGTCATTGCTGGATTGTAAAAATACCTGACACAAACAATTTAAAGAAGAAAATATTTATTTGGCTCAAGGTTTCAGAGGTCTATGTTGGCCAGCTTCATTGCTCTGGGCCTGAGGCAAGGCAGAACATCATGGTGAACGAACTTGGTAAAGAAAAGCTTCTCAGTTCATGGCAGTCAGGGAACAGAGAGAGACTGAGAGAGAGGAAGGGGCCAAAGACAAGATGTAGTCTCCAAAATCACACTCCCAGTTACCTACTTCCTCCAACTCTGCCCCACCTGGCTATGCTTTCACCACCTCCAGCAGTCCATTCATCCACTTAGGAGGTGAGAGCACTCATGATCCAATCACTTCCCCAAAGCTCTACCTCTTGCCATTGCTGCTTTAGGGCCCAGTTCTTCAACACATGAAGACCTGAGGGACACTTCGTATGCAAATCACAACAGTATACTTCATACTGTATTTTCACATAGGTGAAAGGAAAACCTCAAAATAATAATCCAGTGGACAAGAATGAAGTTACAGAGATTACTGCAGGTGTAATTGCTCTTAAAGTTATGATAGAAGCACTGAAAATACCCCAATTTAATCTCTAACAATGCTCACAATTTACCCTGAACATACTAGCTTAGAAAATTTTGGAAAGCACAAAAAAAAAAAAAAAAAAAAACCATAAGCACATGTTCCAGTAGCCAGCAATGATGTCATCTCATGCCTGAATACCTGTGAGAAACGGAGAGCAAACCCAGCAAATATCTTAGTATTATCACAAGAATAGTTATGAGATAGTGAATTCCCCGAAAGAGTCTTGTGAACCCTTAGTATCCACAGACTGCACAAAAATCACTAGCTGAGGTAACCGTGGCGTCGACCCAGAGAATGATAAGAATTGCTCTACTCTAATCCTTTTCTTTTGAGACACTTGAAAGAGCCAAGCCTGCTCTTAGACGCGGGTACTGCAAAGTTGTTTTGGAAACAGAAAAGATACGCAAGTGGGTAGGACCCTGAGGGTACTGGCAGCTGGTCAGTCAAGGAAAATGACTGACATTATCATGCTGAAGCTCAAGTTAGAAATGTCAGGTTCGTCTTCGGTTCTTCTCTGTCCTTCACTCCCTACAGCAAATACTACTGATCTCTGTCTTGGTCTCAGCCTCACAATCTTTTGTTTGACTATTCTTGAAAGCTTCTTGAGTAATCTTCTTGCTTAAAAACATCACAATGCTCCAGAAACTTTCCACATGGTATCTACTAGACAAAGGGCAAAAAGGAGCTCTTTGTATCAGGACCCATGACCTGTCTACCATATTTTCTGTTTCAGACACTCTAAAATTTTTAAAAAATAAATTAAAAAATAAAAAAGTTCCCAAGCACACTATACTCATTTGCACTTTCTAACTCATCTCATGCCTTGCTCTCTGGATTCCACTCATTCTTCAGGCCCAATTCAAATGTCAGTCCCTTCCTAGAGCCTTCTCCAATGCCAGGATAGGACCGGTGCTCCTGATACATCACAAGTAGCTTGAGGACTGCTTTTATCACACCAAATTGTCTTTACTTGCTCATATAATGGTCTCCCCAATCTTTCTAGAGAGTGTCTTAAGCATACATGGGGCCCCTAGTCTAATGAAGCTCATGTCTGGTACTCTGGTGCATAATAGGTGCTTAATACATATTTGTTGAAGGGATCGGATGCTCTGGAACAACAGTGACTTCTCCAGTTGTCCATTGATTCAGTTGCTGAGATGAATTCTCCCATTGAGCTCTTTCCACAGCTTCATATGATGCTATGCTGCAACACTGTTGTACAATAAAAGATTGCTAAAACATAAGATGAAGCTTGTCAGTAGACAAGCTGCCCTGGTGGCAAAAATAAAGCAAGTATTTTTTCAGTTGTGAGATATCCTGGCATCCTATATAGTTAGTTCTTAAAAAACTATGTTTTGATCATGATAAATGGCCAACCACTTGTCATGGAATTTCTCAACTGATAATCTCAACAAGTTTACGAAGGATGCCTTATTAACATTGTATGAATGAGGAAGCTGGAGTTCATATAATAACTTGGCCATGGACAAAGTTACTTTCTTTTTTTTTTAATTCACTTTTTAGTGGTAGTTGGATACAACACCTTTATTTTATTTATTTATTTTTAATGCGGTGCTAGAGGATCGAACCCATGGCTTTGCATGAGCTAGGAGAGCACGCTACTGCTGAATCACAACCCCAGCAAGCCAAGCACTTCCATTCTGTTGCCAACACAGAAGGCATCTTAAAATCTTGCCCAATGGTACTTCTCTGACTTTAATAGGAGTTTCCTTTTTAAATAATTTTTCCACTGCACATTGAAGAGGGTTTGGTTTTTATTTTTATTTCTGATGAACACTAAGGAGAGGTGTGTGGGAAGAATCTGCCAAAAGTCAGTTCTGGGGGGTGGGTAGTTTTTGTCTCAAACCCTCTGCTTTGATGTTGCCTCTGGCTAGTTCCTGAATGAAACAACTCAGCATATAATTATGGTAATGAGCAGGACCTACTTCTCAGACCTGGTATCATTTTTGCACTTAATTGTGGTTAAAATATCCCTTAGAAGCTTATACCAAGGCAGCATCTCCACTTTAATTATTGTGATAGGGGTACAAAAAGTGCAGCATTATACTTTATTAGATAAGAATGAGAAGTGTCAGTGGAAATAAATTCTAGCATAATACAGCACCCTATTCCCAAGACAAGTGCCCGAATCTGTCCTGACAATGGTGTTGCTGCAATTGTTTTCCAGTTACATCTTCAATGAGCTCAATAGACCACGAGGCATGATGAGAGAAATCTGCTTTCTGACAATTCTGCTCATGTCCTGCTAGAGGTAGTAAACATTTTCATTGTCCATTTTTATCCAGTCTTGACTGGACAGTACAGAAATCTGAAGAATCAAAACCTGCTTTTTATTTAAGTCTACTTTTACACAATGGAAATCTTCTGCATCTAACCATTATTGCCTGTGGGTGACAAATACTGTGAATAACATCACAGATTCCAAAAAGGTTGCTGAATGCTTGAACCCCCTGGACATGTGATAAGTTCTTATAGTAATTCAGAAGAAGTTTTTAAGTTGAATATTGTAATTAGACCAAATTTGTTATGTCTATTGAAGTCATCCACTGGGGATGGAGGGCATGAGGACTAGTAGTTTTGATTTATTATGGTGCGGGTTTTCATTTCATAGGAAACAATGATGACTTTTTAAAAAGCTTCCCTAAAATTAGTCAAAATCATATCAATTTTAATATTATTTCACATAAACTATTTTAAAGAATTTTCAATATAAATGGAAGCAGGAATAAAATGTGGAAGGCTTCTGTCATTTGTAGGGTAAAGGTACAAAGATACATGTAAAGATTCAAATGGCAAGCTAATTCCATAACCAACTAGTTTTGGCTCAGTAAATTGGGCCATGCAGCAAAAATTATTCAATTTATGTAATTAAACATTTCAGGTTTTATTCAAAACTTTTAAAAATATTCTTTATCACATTGTTTTCAGAATAGATCATCTTATGTTTCCAACAAATGGGAGCTATCCTAGGCTCTTTCCATTCAATTTTGTGCAAGCTATTGATACGCCAGCTAGCTACCACACATTTTAAAATATATACCACTTAGCTTTTTCCTTATAATAATTTTCAACTTTTAGGTAACAATCCATTTTTTCTTGATCAAGATATCGCCTTTAAAAAAATGAAAGTGAATATTTAATAAGATTTATTTAAAATCCTCCTTTATTTCAAAGGAGGGTCAAAATTGTTTTTAAAAAAATTTCAAAAGCTACCTATGCTCACTTGTCAACTTTTGCCTCCATTTTCCAATTATTTAAGATGAATATGTTCAATACTTGGATTATACATCAAAGCTACCTTAGCAATGGGCTTCACTTTTTGTAGGCAATGCAATACCCACACTTATTGGGAATCAGTTTTATTATTTATTAGGGAAATCATGCCAGACTATTTTACCCACTTTCAATTTATCAATGTAGATAAATGTCTGTATGTGTATGTACGTATGATGAATGCTTACATTTCTTAAACTATCTGCAAAATCACATGTGTTCTCTTCACTTTCCATAGAAAATACAGTATTTGGGGGAAAAATGTAATTATGTTCTGATTTATCCAAGTGCCTTTCAAAAAATTAGATCACAGATGGTGTAAACTTTATACATGTATATACACATACACATATAGACACCAATAAATATTACACACATTTACATGTTTGCAGTGACCTTCTTGGCCTGCTATCTTTAAACATCTATTTCTTTGTTGAACTGAAAAGAAGTACATTGTTCTCAGTTGAGGTGAAGCAGACAGATGAAAAATGAGCAATCCAGACCTGAGCAGAGGAAATCTGCATTTTAAAAATGCTTTGAAAGAAGTGTGCGTTCCCCTAGGACACAAGACTCTCACTATTCACTCTACTCAGTAGTATAGTACATCAGTCCATGATTTTCCTAGATTAATTACATGGGCCTATTCAATAATAATGACTCATTATTCTGTGAACTACATCCTACACCAGCAAGGCTGGAACCAAGAGGCTTCATCAAATGCTACTTAAAGAAAATAGCTGTCTGCAGATAGACACACATACATAAAATTAGATCACAGAGGTTGTAGACTTTATATACTTATATAGCACACACACAAACACATACACACACTCACACACACACACACACACACATCCACATTTACACACAAAGCAATGCTTGTGTGTAAATGATTTGATGGTTGAAGGCCTCAGGGGCAAGCACTTACCCCTCATGCTAAAGGGAAGGGGATCTGGGTAATCGTTTCAATCCAATCCTACACACCAGCCATGTTGTTTTCACAAAATTGCCCACCAAAGGAGCAAGATGGTCACTTCCTCACACTAACTCATTCCTGAGCCTTCTTACATGCCTTTCCACCTTCTCCCTGCCCCATCTCCTGTTGCTCATTTAAACCTACTCGGTCTTAGAGCCAAGCACAAGCCTGACTGCCTTGTTGAGGTCTCCCCTGAGCCCTCCAGGCCACACTCAATTCTTCCTCTTAATACTCTTATAAGCTATGCCTGGGACATCCCCTCAACTGCCTCTTCTCTCCTCACTTCTTATAGAGGACAGTCTAATTCATCAAGCAGTTATGGAGAACTACCGTGGGACTGGCACTATGCTTGAATACCTACTATATTCCAGACATTTTATATAGCCCTCATTAATGCTTCAAAGAGATACTTATACCCCTAAGCTAGAAATGAAGAAATAGATAATCAAATGAGTTCAATGACCTGTCAAAATTTGCACACCTAATATGTAACACATCCAGAATTTAAGTCCATGTCAGCTTGATTCCATCCCACACTAGGACCCTCCTGTATGCTATCTGCTTGGCTCCCAGTGGCAGTTGAGTTTGCTGCCCTGATACACCCTACAATAGGCTCTTTTGACTCATGGTTAAATTTTAATAGAGAATAAACCACAATATAAAATGAAAAAGAAGTATGTAGATATTCTTAGGTGGGGAGGTCATTCTAGAATATAGGAAGGCATGGGGCTTAAAAGCCAGGAATTTAAAAGGAGTAATTTGAAGGGAGGGGGTTCTATGGAAGGGGAATAAGAGAAAAATGGCCCACTGGATAGAGAAGAAACACCATCAGACTTGGTGGGCAGGGGTTTAGTTTCATAGGAGAGTGGAGTCTGTTAAAGTTAATCGTACTAGAGAAAGCTGAAAAGGCTAGTGGAAATTTAAACCTGAAAGACTTTGAATGCCACACTCAGCATCCTGAAACTTTTATTCACAAAACTTAAGGTCTCAAAAGGTTTTTGAGAAGACATGTATTTTGAACTACATTTTAGAACAATCTGTCCAAAATGTGCTGCACTTATTTATAAGAGGAGATGGTTGGATGGAAAAGCAGGAAAAAGGATGAAGCCAGCAATACTTATCTCAGAATGAGGTGCTAGGTCTGAACCAAGAGTAACAGGAGGAATGTCAGTAGGAGGGGAAACTGAAAAGGAACCTGATGTGAGAGACCCGTGGCCTGCTTTGCTCTGGTTCTCAAAACTACCAGGTCCAAATTCCCTGCTTAAGACAAATATTTTCTATTACCTCCTTTTACTAGCTTGAAATTAAATTAATGGATAATACAACCTGCCTATAAACATATTTTTTTAAAAAAATCAATATAATGCCCTAACTGTAAAATGAAAAAGAAATAAAAGGAAGGTAAGTTATAATAAAGTAGTACATATTTCAATCTATGAATGCTCTGATATGACTGCACTAGGAAACCTAATGAGGAAGAAGTCAGCTGCTTGCCCCGTAGGTGGAGTCACTATGACGACGTGATGCTGCTAAGGCAGATGGTTATAGACAGGACCTTTCAAAGGCCTGAGTGTTATGAGCAATCATCGTAATGCCATTTTCCAAAATGGTGAAACTTCTTCTTCAAATCCACTGGTAATTTGCCCATGCAGAGAAGTTCCAAGAAAACCTAATACTGGCAGATATTTGAAAGCATAAAACCATGGCAGATCCACCAATTTCAACCATTTAACACGTTATAGAAATTTAAGGTAGAAAGAGTTTACCTGATGCAGGCAAATACATGCCCTACTTTTTAGATGTCTACAGAAATATGTCCACATTTAGCCTGAGAGCAGTTTTCAAGCTTTTATTTTAGTGTGTAAAAAATATCATATTTTAAATTCTTTCTTACTAGAATATGGTTCATCTTAAAAGTTTAGAACATTTAAGTCAACCAGAAGCAAAGTTTCCATTTTAAAACAGAATTTTGTAACTTTCCTTTACCATCCTAAAAATGAAATTCATAGATAATATAACCTACCATATGTATATTTCAAAAAATCAATATGATTCTCTCTAGCATTAATATAATACAAAGGGGAAAGAATTTGTAACAAAATTATACGCATGTACATTATTACACAGATGCTTGGGCACAATCATACTAAATGATACAACCAAATAATCTAAATTTATGTTGTATATAGGGATGCTGTAAATACATATCTGCAAATACATATCTGCAAAGGGGTATTGAGCTGGTGACTTTCAAACACCTTGGGGGACATTCCCATTGTCAGCATGATTTTTCCAAATGGTGAACATCTCTTGGTAAATTTAAAAACAAAATAAAGTTCGATTTTTCCCTTATTTACCATTGAATTTTTGCAGAAAAAAATCAGTATGGAATTAAAAATTGAATTATCATATAAGCCAGCAATTTCACTAACTGAGTATATAATGAAAAGAACTGAGTGTAGGATCTCTCTCAAGGAGACATTTATATGCCTCTGTTCATAGCAGCACTACACATGATGTCAAGAGGTGGAAGCAACCAGAGTTCCATTGACAGATGAATGGATATGCAAAATGTGGTAAATACATGCAACAGAATATTATTCAGCCTTAAAAAGGAAGGAAATTCTGAAACATGCTACATGGACAAATATTGAAGACATTATGCTAAGTGAAATAAATCAGCGGTCAAATTCATAAAGCCAGGAAGTAGAATTGTGGTTGCCAGGGAATGGGGAGCTATTATTTAAAAGGCTTAGAGCTGGGAACAATGGGGCATTCCTGTAATCCTTGCAACTCTGGAGGCTGAGACAGGAGAATCCCAAGTTTGAGGCCAGCCTCAGCAATTTAAGGAAACCTGTCTCAAAATGAAAAATAAAAAAGGCTTTGGATGCAGTTCAGTGGCAGAGCATCCTGGGCTCAATTCCTAATACCCCCCCCACACACAAACATACACATACACACAAACACACACACACACACACAGGTATAGATTATAATTTTGCAGGATAAGAAAGTTATGGAAATCTATTTCACAACATTATGATAAACTTAACATTACTGAATTATCTACTGTTAATGTGTGTTATGATGATGCATTTTGCTGTAATAAAAATGAGTACACTAAATCCATACCAAAAACATATATGGTGTTTGTATAAAAGAGTTTGGTCCTAGGGTAATTGTAAAAAGGCTTTTTTTTTCACCTACATGCATATTCTTCAAGATGTTTCAAAGTTGTGTGAGATAAAAAGCAATTCTTCATCATGTGGACCTGTCCTGCATGTTGCAAGACACCTTCCACTCACCCTGCCGACCCAATGCAGCATGATTCCCAACATTGCAATAACCAAAAACATCCCCCACAAACTTCCAAATTCTGCCTATGGAGAACTCTGCCCACAGAGATCCATGAAGCTAGATATCAAGTTTCAGGAGGACAAGGATTTTATGTCTTTGTGTTTTGCTCATAGCTGTAACCCTACCACCTAGCAGAGGGTTAGTATGCACTACTAAACACGTTCAATGAATGGTCACTGAGTAAAGAAATGAATGCACCTCTGAGAACAGAGATTGTGTTCACTATCATTTTAAGTGCCCCCCCTACACACACACTAAGGCTCAAAAGCATTATTTACTTGCTTAAAATATGTTATGATAAATATATAAATGATTGGACAGGGCACACACAGTCCCATCCTTGTGGAATTTATAAACTATGTGGAGAGATATAAGTAAATAAATAAGTAGTCCAATGTAGCCAGGCCTTTATTCTTGTCCCAAGTTAATAGTAATTGTTGCAAGAGAATAATAGAGGTGGCAGTAGTAGTAGTGATACCGCTAATAATTACTACTTCTACTTCACAGTGCTACTTCAAATGCTTACTACTATTTGTGGAGCATGTGCCTGACACACATCTATAATCTTCTAATCCCCACCCAGCCCTGCAGGCTCTGTGCTATCACATCATTTCTATACCTGTCTTTCCCCATGCCCCACTGCACATTCAGCCAAGATCAGACTTCATGCAGTCCTTCACTCATGCCATACTCTCTTAGTTCTGAACCACAGGTATGCAGACCCTGTTCCTATAAGACCCCTTATCTCCACTCTGCCTGGGTGAGTCCTGCTCAGCAAGTAGACCTCACCTCCTTGGGGAGGCTTCTTGATCCTTTCTCAGGTTTCCTTCCTTGTGCTCCCATAGCACCTTGACTTCCTTTATAACACTCATAGCACTGCCTCGCCTGTTTACTTGTCTGCATCTCCTGCTAAAAGCAGAAAACCTGTGAGGTCAGAGATCATGTTTACTTTGTTCCCAACTCTATATCTTCCCAACTCTGGCTTTCCCTTCTCTGCCTCTGTTTCTATGTTCACAACTCTAATGGAGGGCTAAACTTAAGGAAATGAAGCTATTTTTCCTGCATCGACAGAGTTGGAAATGTCTGGAATTTATGTTCACCTTTTATCCACGGGACAGTTCTTAGCCACTTACTGATTGGAACTAGAATATGAAAGCCCAGCTCCCTTTGCCATAAGTCAGAACAAATGCTGCAGGCTAACACATACTCCAGGGATCCCCTGCAGCATTAAGCTAACCACTTGCTGAGGGACTTTGCCTGAAGTTGCACTCTTGCTCGACTTCTTCTCTGCTGCTTCCACCACTCCGTGACACATTTCCCCTGGAAGCATTCCTCTGGAAGCCCAACTCAAGACACCTGCTGAATAAACAGTAAAGTATCTAAAACAGAATAGAATCCCATCCCCATGAGACAGATGAGGAAACCAAGATTAAGAGTAAATAGCTTGTTCTAACTCCCACTGTTAATACTTGGGAAAGCCAGAAACCAATTCCAGGCTGACTTGTGGCCCTAAAAAGCAAAACTCTATTTTTCTTAGCCCTGGTTCAATGCTTTGAGAAACAGAAGGATATGCTGTCATAGTTCTTGGGTCTTTTTGCATACTAAATTCTCTCCTAGTAGTAGCTTCTCCTAAAATTAACATTCATTAAAATAAATAAATAAATAAGCCTTCACCTCCCTGGAATAATCTACTGCTACAACCTGATCCACCAGATGGCAGTTCTGGAGTTCAATCTTATTATCAAGTATCAGGAAATCTTCAAAATGTCAAAGCCAAATAAAGATCTATTCCCTAGCGCAGGACAAGGGGAGGGAAATTTGCAGAAGTGCCCCGTGGTATCAGGCATTGCCAAGGAGAGGGAGATAAAAAGTAATAGCCTAATTTTCGTTAAGTGATTGCTCTCATAAAGTAAAAGAGAACTTGTCCTTACCAGGACATTAACCCTGCATTGCTCAGACAATTAAGGAAAGTCATAAATTAATCTATAATCACAATCTGAAAAGAAAATTTATCTTAGTTAAAAAAGGGGGGGGGGTGGGGAGGAAATCTTGGAGAGTGGTTTTCCTGGGTTCTACTCTGCAAGGCAAGCCATAATCTCCATCCTTTATCCTTACAACTCTCTTTTCCCCTATCACCCCATTTCATCTTCACTGTTCTTCTTCCCTCTCTACTTTACCTTAACAGACTTCACCCCAAACCCTTCATCTCAAGATTTAAAAGTGAAAACAGGGAATATTTTTTTCAGACACTCTGAAAGAATATTGAATTGCTTTAATATGAAAGTTCATTCAAGGAGGCTCTTTTCACCAAAGACTATAGCGATCCTTCAGGGCTAAACAGAATTGAAACAGAAAATGAAAATAATAAGATGGTTATGGGAGTGTGGGGTGTTAGCCTTGATTCTATTTTTATCTCCTTTATGATGGTTAATGATAATATTTGAGGAGAGAATACATATGTGGGGAAAGTGCAAGAGGAGGCCAGAAGGCAGAGGTGAGAAGGTGAGTATCTACACTGCTCTAAGCCCTGTAAATACCTAATTGAATCTTAATCAAGAATCCTAATCAAGACAGGCATACTTTTCCCCATTTTAGAGATGCTAAAAGTGAGAATGAAATCTTTTTATTGCAGAGCCAAGATTTAGTTTCTGCTCTGTTTGTCTCCAAAACTCCAGCTTTGAGCTTTGGGATGAGGAATGGCCAAGGAGAAGAGATGAATGATGGACATAAGAGGTTTAGAAAACACTAAAATAAAGCTCCTGCTATTCTGTGGCCCTCCAGTAAGTAATAATGCTGCAAGTCAGATCGTTTAGAATTCTCCTTTGGCAATTGACATTTTTCTTACCACAGTTTGGAGGGAAGGCAAATGAGGAAAATAGGACAATTTCTGCACTGAGTCAAAGTCCTTGCATTTCTCTTGGATAAGCCTCTAATGATTGAGCTGACCTTGTTTGTATATTATTTCTAAACAATAGCTAACACTTGCTTTTAAGCATAAGAGCATAAATACGTTCTAGTTTTCAACAAATATCAAACTAACAGAAAATCTGAAAGAAGAAGAGGTTAATGGTGCACTCTATTCTTGTGTTTGTTTCTGTGGCCTAATAAAATAACATATCTGTAATATTTTAGCAGAGCTAGTATAAAGATAAAAGCATATTGCCTGATATATCATAACTCATTTTGTTATACAGGTTGCTATCAATATATGCTGCACATAAAAATAGCATGATACACACAAGTGACACTTCAATGGAAACATTAATATGCCTCAAAAATGAATAGTTTATCCTAAAGACCAACTTCTACAGCAACATATGCATAAACTTATTTATTATAGCATTTTGTAACAGCAAAATACTGCAAATAACCTGCATGCCTACTATTAGATTTTGGTTGAATAAACTATGTTGCATGTACTACACCACCCAAAAGGATGAGGATAATCTCTATATACTGATATGAATATATTGTTAAGTTAAAAAGCAGGGCACAAAAAACTGTGGTACAGTATACTACTTTCTGTATTTGAAAAAAAGAGGAAATATACCTATATTTATCCATCATCTACTTCTATTATTACATTTGAAAAACAACACGGGAAGAATACATCATAAAATTTTAAAATGGCACCTAACCCCAAACCTAATGAAAATATGATAAAGGGATAGAGATGGGAACAAAAACTCTGGATTCTCTTATACAGGTTTGATTTTTGTGGGACATGTTATCTTTTACTCTTCAAAAAGTTAAAAAAGATTTCTAAAAGACTGAAGAATTTTTCCCAGATAAAAGGAGACTAAAGATAAATGACAACTAAAGCAATGTATGATCTTTTACAGCATCATATATAATATATATCAACATGTATCTGTATAGGTCATATTTGTATATCTGTATTGATCATGTGCATATGTATAGCTAATCCATCTCTTTATCTATTAAGCATATGATATCAATTGGTAAACATAGTTTTTGCAAAACTTCTAACTTAATCTGCCATTTTCTCTGTAGAGCAAGGTTTGACATGTTGCGAGCCATTTGTTTTCTTCTTTTCTCTGAGCTACTTGTTCTTATTATTTGCCCACTTTTATTTTGGGTCATTGGTCTTTATCTTTCTGATTCGTTGGAATCAGAAATATAATAAGAAAATAAGATATTTTTATGGTAAAATTAAAGAGATCTTCCTTAGTTTTTCTTTAAACCTTTTTATGATGTTTTGTTGCCCAGATACTTTTATTCTAACTTATTGTCATTGTTGTTTTCAAACTTCCCTTTTTGTTAGTATGTCTGGATTATGCTTACAAAGACCCAGCTTGTACTCCTTTTTTCTAATAGTACATTTGTGGTATTCATATGTATGTGAACGTGTGAGTATTTAAATCATCTGAAATTTATAAGTTTAAGTAAAAGTACAATTTAACTTTTTTTCAGATAGCTGTTCTAGTGTTTGAACAATATGTACTGAATAATTTATTTTTCTCCATTGCCAAATTCTTATATATATGTAGGTCAATTTCCTATGTATTATCTCTTTTCATTTTGAAGGCATCCTGTGAGATAGGTATTGCTACAGGTGAAGCTACTTGGGGCAGGGAAAGCAAGCGAGTCAGAGCTAGGAAAACATGACAGCAATAGAATATAGATATGAAGGCTTGAAGGAAATTTAGGACCATGGCAAATGCATTTGTATTAGATAAAAGCTTCATAAATTAATAAACTTCACTATATTTATTATAGCTCTTGCCAAAGGAAATAAATGCATTAAATGCCTTGTTAAAAATACCATGCTCTTGGCTAAATTATTAGTGAGCGGTGACCCTAATTAACAAGGTAATAACTCGCTGACTTGCTGATGAGACCATTTTTCAGTATTCATCCATGCCAGGTAAGCCTCCCCTACAGGATAAGAAAATGTGTTAGACTTAGAAGGGTATAGAAAACAAAAGTGAGACTCTGACAATTAATCAGCACTCATAGGTCTATTCCCTATGTTTCCCTCAGGCACTGCCACCTCCCGTTCCCAATCTAAGGGACGGTAGGAGACATGCCCCGTTGGAGAGATTGTATTTTATACCTCTCAGAGAGAGTCATTCTTGGGATCCTCTGCTGCTATTCCCTCCAACCTCTTCTTTGCTCTAGGCTGGAACTCTTGGGTACTCAACAGGTTGAGCTCCAAGATGTTGATGGTCCAAATTTTTTGTTTGTCTGTTTGCTCCCTAAAAAAAAAACAGTGCTTATGAACTGGAGTTGTAGCTCAATGGTAGAGCGCTTGTCTCACATGCTCATGTGAGGCCCTGGGTTTGATCCTCAGCACCACATAAAAATAAATAAATAAAAATAAAGATATTGTGTCCATCTACAAGTAAAAAAAAAATGTTTTTACAAAGAAACCAGTGCTTATGAAAATGTGGTCCACAGTGTATTGGGGGTCTAATTTCCTCAAGCAGTGAGCAAGAAGAGGCTTTAGCTCTGCGTGATTACTGAAAGTTGAGTGGCCTGCCCAGAACTCTTCCGATTTTCATTTTCTAAGGTTTATGTTAGGGAGAAGGTCAGGGAAGGTCAATTCCACCCAAACTGCTGATCCTACAATGAAGAGGCAACACTAGGAAACCTAGTCCTGGTGGAAATATGAATACAAAGGCACTGAAACAGGCTTCAGGTTAGAAATAAAATGGAATATTTTGGGACCCATTTACTTATATACATTAATAGAGCAGTGGCATTGAGATAAGTATCATAAGTTTACATTGGCACCAAATTTTTTTTTAAAAAGCCCTGCTTCTAAGTTTTCTATTCTGAGCATCATTTATTAATATTAATTCAAAAAGAAACTCTTCTGATCCCCCAAAAGTTTAAGGAAGAAGTATGTTTTAATGAGTCTGGCATAGGCTCAGATTTAAATCAGTCTATTAATCCATGAATCAATACTTATCAGAGACTCCAACAAAATAAAATATCGACTCAGATGAGGTTCCCTTCAGAGAATAATTTGATGTTCTCATCTTCTCCTGGCTCAGTAATTTAGGAAAACGTGAGATGTGACTATAAAGTAATGATACTGATTCCACTTGTCACACATGAAAATCAACCTTGTCATTTATATAATTCCAGACACTTATGTAATTTGAGACCTTGTCATTTATATAAATTGGAACACTTTGGGTGGGAAAAAAGAAAAATTTTGTGATGGGTTCTATCTCAGGATAAATTAATATTGAGTCTGGTTGAATTCACTGTTCCTGTAAATTAATAGCTTAGGTTTGATTTTATTTTTAAAGTTTTGTGGGTACAGTATGGGAAATGATTCAAGGATCTTACATGAACCAGGCTGTGCTGTGTATGTGCATGTGTGTGGGTATGTACGTGTGTGTGCATGTGTGTATATGTTGATTAGTTGGAGGAATGTGAGACCACAGGAGGAAAAAAAAGGAGAGAAAATAACCCTAAGAGTTTGCAATCTATTTAAACAGGAAATAATTAATATCCCCACACCCCACTCACAGCAGTGTGACCTCAGCAAGTTATTTAGTTGTCTCCACATGTTTCCTCATTTATAACATGGAGGTAAATAGCTACTCCCTCATATATTCAGTGTAAGGATCAAAAGCAATCATGTATGAAAGCGCTCAGCAATGTGGAACTTTCTGGTGACAGTAATGGTCATGATGCCATATTAGCAATGTAGAGGGATGTTGCTCCTTCTCTTGCAGCAAGATTGCCATCAGCTCTCAGAGATATGTTTTGGAACTGGCAGAAACCTTGACTTTCTTGGTTAAATGCATTGTTTCACAGAAAAGGAATTGTGCTCCATAAAAGGGATATGACTTGGCCCATGTTCGTGAGGAAGAGAGACCAAGTTGGACCATAGTCTCCTAACCCTTAGCCTCATTTGTGTAATGATGGGGAATGGCGAGAGATTTTGCACTTTACAGGGTTGCTCAAAAACTCAGTGAATGAACACTGTGCAAACCGTGTGAGGCTCGCAAAGGGTAGGCATTAAGTAAAGTCAGTCACCAGTCAACAGCATTTATTGATTTATTTCTGTGTGAAGAGCATTGTATTATGTGCTGAATGGGAATGCTGTATACTTACTCTTCAAGGCATGGAGTTGACCTGGTATAGGTTGACCTGCAGTTTTCTGTAAAAGCTTTCTCCAGATAGCTGCTTAAGCAGCTGTTAATCGAAAGAGAAAACTCCATTCCTGGCACCTTTCACTCAACTTCATGGGAGCTGCCAGGGTTCCTCAGGGTGCTGCACATTCCTTTACCTGCTTCACTACGTAGTTTGTCCCCAGATGTGAGAAAGACCCTGCATCCTGAACCATAGGCTAAGAAACTATGCCATGCAGAATTTTTAAAAAAATACTTTGTAGCATGCAATAAAGGTAAAACTATAGTTATTCCCTTATGTCATTCATTTTCAATTTGTTAACCTTAAAACTTGAACATTTAATCTCACCCAGCCTTCTTAATTAATATTTTTATTTCTCCCTGAAAATCATAGCAAAATCACTAATAGACATGCTAGTTCATAATATGAGAGTTTCAACATTTTTTTTTGCCCTTTCTTCTGTCTCTGCAGTAGGGCTCTTATGTTTGAGAGAAAGTAAAGGAGGCAGAGAAGGAAAGAGAGAGAGAGAGAGAGAGAGAGAGAGCAGGAAAGAGTAGATTCAGCACTCTTGCTGAGCTCCAGGCCTCCAAGGCAGCATATATACTTCAAAGAAGATGATGCAGAAACCCAGGAAGGTCCCCAAGCCTCATTCCTTCACTAGCTTCTCTGTTAGATGTTTTGGTTTGCATGGTCTTGTTCTCTCTCTCTCTCTCTCTCTCTCTCTCTCTCTCTCTCTCTCTCTCTCTCTCTCTCTCTCTCTCGAAATAGAAAGAACGAAATCAAGAAACTACTAGAAATGGAAAAAAATATATTTACTTACTCTTTTAGAGGAGAGTGCAAAATAAAATTCCTGTTATCATCAAACACATTTACTCCAAAGTGTCTTATAGTTTTGTTACTACAGTTATCTCTTCCCCCCCAAAGAAATGTTATTTAAAGGTTATTAAAGAACAGAGTGACAGACATAGTTATAGGAAGCAACTCATATATACAAATAAAGAAGTTTTATATAATTTCCCTTTGAAATTTTATAGTTTATAAATCCATTTTCCTCTTTGGTTAGCTCCTCATGCTTGGTGGAAATTAGTTCTCTGGCCTGCAGATGAGGAAACTCTTAACCCCACAGGGTCTGATAGCTTTCTGAAAGAGCATTTTCCCACCATGTGAGTGATTCCTCAGAGCCACACTCCAGGGAAAGAAGAAAAGGGCTTTGTTTGAACTAATATGGAAAAAACTATGACTCTTCACTCAATCCTTTAAAACCTTATCTAAAAGGATCTTTTTACCACCTCATCCTAAGGATGCCATTTATCCTGTGACCATCACTGTTTGCACAATGATCTAAGTCAATGATTACAAAATACACACGACTTAATAATATTCGTTGGTCTTAAAATTTAGGCCTGAAATCAAGTAAGCATCTTACTTTCCCCATTTTATTAGTTATGCATGGGTCATTTAAGAAATCTGCCATGCTGTACATAAACAAAATAATGGTGTGTGTACCTTGGGCTCTCCAACTCTATTTTATTCACTTAGTGGTCTATAACACACTCATCTTGGAAATCTGAAGATGGTGGGAAATATCCCACATTCCTCATTCTTAACATTTACAAAGCTTTGCTCATGTGTTCTCTCCCTCCACCCCTGCCTTCTATGATTCAGTCCCTTCGTATTGTAATACGTTGTTGATTATTGATTTTTGGTTAGGGTTGGAGCCCAGTACAACTGTGTGAGCATTTGCTGCCTTCAATTTGATGGTAAGCTGCTGCCTGCCCACTCCATATTGACAGGCATCCTCTTACTTTCAGATTGGTGTTTGTTGGCTGATGAACACACAGGAGGGGGATCATGACCTTTTCTCTTATCTGGACAGCTCTTAGCTTCACAAACATTTTTTTGCTGCAGGGTGTTATTAACAACAGGGTGATAGAACAAAGAAATGAAGAGGTGGGAAGCACATCAGGGTATGAAATTTTCTTTATTGGGACACCCTTGAGGCCCAAGGGGGGTCTAATTATAAAAGGGTTGCTCTCTTCCTCCACAGAATAACAAATTTTACACACACACACACACACACACACACACACATACACACACACATATTCTGATGAGGTCATGATGAGGAAATTAAGGTTTACTCACTGCCTTCATTCATGGGAGTTTGCAACTCCACTTTCACTGGAAATCTGTTTATATAAACAAAAAAGGAAACCAAAGTAATTGCATTTATTATTATACAGCAGTCATGAGTCAAGACAAAATACATTATAATGAGATACAGCATGTCGATGATTAAAATTTAATGGACATGTTTTTCCCTATATTTGAAGGGTGTGTAAGTTCATCTCCGTGGGATTACTTAGGGCAAAGGGGTTAGCAACATAGGCAAATTAGCATCAGTCTAAGTTTGTAAGATACCGCCCCTGCCCCCCCCCGACACACACCTTGTGTCCAAATTTTAAGGCTGTGGTAAGATGTGGAGAATCTAGCCATTTTTAGATGACATTCTATATTTATATTTTATAAATTTATTTCATATTTTTATGTAGTTCTGAAGGGAAAAAACTGAACCTAAATTTGTGAAGAATATTTTGAGAAAATAGTTTGCCTTTCCTTTGGAGTGTGCTAAATTCAAACTGAAAATTTCCAGGTTACTGGATTTCTTCTGGGGCTCCTTAGCTTTTCTTAATAATAACAAGCTGAGGTAACAAAAAAATGAAATAGCCATAAGGAAATCCATGGACCAAAAGCCTATGTAACTAAATGGTGGTAGCACTAGGAACCAGCACTGAGACCTTTTCAACACATTGTCTCTGTGGCAACATTAATTATTCCCAACTAGTCATTGCTATTGACTCTTGTTCCCGCTCTGAATAACCAATCCCTTCTTTGCTTTTGAGTCCCCAATCCTAATACAAATGAATGATAATGTGAAAATCAACAAAATCCTGCTTTTAAAAAAGATCTTATTTTTAAGTTATAGAGGTAAAAAAAATACTATCTGAGAGCAGGAACTTCTTTTGCTTTATTTTATTTTGTTCCCTTAAGTAAAATATATACAACTGTATTTTTTCCCCTCACATTTAGTTTAAGATAAAATCCCCTCTGGCTTTGAAACATACACCATATGTCAAAAATACTTGAAAATATAAATTTAAAATGGAAACATGATACAATCACTCTAATGGTCCCAATAGGACTTGACCAATAAATATAAAGTAGTTGGGGAAAAAAAAAAGGAAGAGAGGAATGATTTGAAATTCCAGTAAGCATTGTTTTGCATTTCATCTAAGCATCTCAATCACCATGTACACATTAAATTGTTAAATTTTATATCTCTATAGAAAGTGATTTTCTTCTCCCCCTGGAAACAGTATATCTTCTTTGGAGATCACATGGAAAGGACAATGCCTAGAGTGCTCTGAATTCAAGCCATTTGAGACTCCTCCCCTGGTCTCTGATATAATGTACTGAACCCCTACCGGGAACCATGATTATGTAGAGAAATGTAGAAGTATAAAGGAAATGGGTGAACCCAGTTACTGCCCCAAATCACTTATTAACTTTAAAGTAAAGAGAACAGCTATTTCCTTCTAATCTGAAATGCATAGCCCTGACACATTTCTGAATCACTAAAGCAGAACCATATTGCATTCATCAATGTGCCCATGTATTGTGAATTTCACAGCACTTAAAATTCTTCCTGAATTGGTCATGAATTCATGAAAGCGTGTGATGCATGAATACTGTCCATTAACAAGAGGCTTTGATTAGACAAAACTATCTAATGATTTCTTGGGTGATACTGAATAAAGATCTGGCCTAGTAAGCTGAATAACAAGGCCAAATTATAAGCTGAGTGAAACAGAAAAACACCATTTTTCTCAAAAATTATCTACTTTTTTTTTTATACAGACCTACCCAAAGAGAAAAAAGATGAAGAGCTAGACCTTGTCAATAAAACCTATATTGCCTATGACCTATCTAATTATACTCTCATTTGTTAAATATACTTAGGATTTTGTTTTATAAATGTTTCCTCATTTTGTTTTTATAATTATGCAGTGGGAGGAGCAATGTCCTTCAAAATTCGTCTCTACTCAAAATGTCAGAATGTGACCTTATTTGGAAATGAGTTTTTTGAGGATGTAATTAAGATAAGATGAGGTCATACTGGATTAGGGTAGAACCTAAATCCAATGACTGGTGACCTTTTAAGAAGAGGATAAGGCGCAGAGAGAGATACTGAAAAGAAACTGCCATGCAGGGATGGAGACAGAGATTGGGAAGATGAATCTATCAGGGAAAGAATGCCAAGGATTGTTAGCAACTACCAGAAGCTAGAGGAGAAGTGTGGAATGGCTTCTTGCTCAGAGCCTCCAAAAGGAATGAACCCTGCTGATATTTTGTTGTCAGACTTCTGGCCTCCTGAACTGTGAAAGAATAAATTTGTTAAGTCGTACAGTCCATGGCAATTTGTTACAGCAGCTATAGGAAACTAATACAGACTATATTCTTCTCATTATCACTACCATCATCTGAACTAATATTTATTGAGCCTTCTATGCCAGGATGTGCTATATGATTTCTATAGCATCTTATCTAATCCATGCAATAACCTATAAAGACAAATGTGATCATTATTGTTCCCATTTACAGATGAGAAAACTGACATTAAAGATGTCCAAAGCTTTATAAAAAGGGAGGAGCTGAGACTCAAAGCCTATTCTTTCTATATTCTAATATCAAGTACTCTTGTAGAAAATTCACTCACAAAATGAAAAAGATGATATCAGAGACTTTCATAAAAAAAAAAAAAGAAAATCAGAACAGATTTAGCTTGGGGTTAAAATAAATGCAACTGAAAACCCTATACTTTTTATACCCATGCCTATGATGTAGCACTATTGTAACTAAAGTCTAAAACGATGAGTCAAGGTACTGTAAGATCTCAGTCATCAGCATTGCCCCCTAATATATCTCATGAACCACAGAAGTAAACATTTTGGCTGACTTAACAAAGGAAGTGAAACAAAAGGGGATATTTTGCTTAACTTTTATCAAAATACTGTTTGCCTAATACTATTTATATACCCAGTTTGGGTTTTTTTTTTCCTCCAGGGGACATGAAAAATGCATTTACATATTAAAATCTTCTTTACCTCCTTCCCCTTTTCAGTCACCAGGATGCAACATAATACCATTATTTTTGTTCACAGGACTGGCAACATAGCCCCAAAAGGGCATGACGCTGTCATCCCAACATTTTTGTTTCACTAACCTTGGAATAATTTAATGTGTCTTTCTCTGGCAGCAATTCAACCTCTCTTCAGCTGAAAGCTGCTTTTAAAGAAGTAGAAAAGAAACATTCATTCAACATTCAACAAATATTTATTAAGCACCTATTGCCTAAAATTTCAATTTTAGATTATAATTATTGCCATATATGTAAATAACCATATGAAAAATGTAGAAATAAAATCCATGTGAAGAAAGAACATTACGGGCATTCAGAGGAAGGTGCTGGGTGAGGGTGATCATGAAAAGCTGCCCGGAAGAAGGGCAATGGAGAGCTTAGTTTTGGAGGCTGTGAGAGATCTGGCCATGTGTGAGGTAAGGAGAGAGTTGGGAGAGAATGGATAAAAGCCTAAAATTAGAGAAATATGTTTCTTGATACAGTTTCTCCCTACAGTGAAGGGAGTAGTGAGTCTCATAATGTACTAAGCATTATTTCAAGCTCTTTGAATGCAGGAATTCAGCCTCAGAATTTAGCTTTATATATACATATATACATATGTATATATTTGAAGAGTCAATGTGCAGACAAGTGAATAAATGCATGAGCATTATGTTGCAAGAAGGAAAGTAAACGAAGGCTCCATCTCCCTTTCAAAAGCAATGGCTTGTATAACTAAGGCAGAGCCAGCCCCCAGCATGTACTGAGATTCCATAAAGGACTAATGCAGAGCATGCCCTTTCCTCACCAGTGCAACCTCAGACGCTTGCTATCCAAATGAGAGCTTCTCCCTGAAACAATCCAGAGGCCAGAGGGGATTGGAGAATAAAAGCAGTTATCTAACTGGCCAGGCCACAGAAAATACCCAGTGAGGAGGAGGGTGAGTGCTGCCTTGTCTGGAAAATTGTCTGACTGTGGAAATCTGACCTGTGCAAAAAGGAAGCCTGACACAACTTTTAAGTCAGTTTCCAAGAACAAGTCTATTTTTAGGTAACCCTTTCTTTTAGCAACAGACCTCCAAGTGCAGGAAAGTACTTAGGATTCATCACTACAAACTAAACATAGATTTCTAAGGCTTATATTGTTTGGTGATTTTTTTTGTCTCCTCTGTAGATGAAAATTTCAAGGTGAGAAGAAAAAAATATAAATCCAATGTCTAATGTATTAGTGGGAGGTGGAGGAGGTGGGGGAGAGTAATTAGAATAAATTGGAGCCTATCTACAGGGGAAAACTGGATGACATTGTCTACACAGCCAAGTCAGAGCAATCTAGCTCATCCACTCCCTTGGGATAACCTCCAGCTCACATCAGACTCTATGGCTGCCCACACTATGGCGTTCAGATTAAAGGCATCTCCCAAGAGTTTGTGTCAGGTTCTGAAATATTTGGCAATTGGGTGAGAAATCTCATGCAGGTCTTATGCCAGTCCAAAGTTAGAAAAAGCAGAGGTATATATCCCGTCACAACAAAGGCAACAGTGTTTAGCCAGCGCCAGGGACTCCACATTCCACAGGCAACTTGGGCCTGGTAAGCAAAGGGCCTGAAGAGGGTTTGAACCCCCAAATGCCAGAAGGACTTTCATATGAATAACGATGTATTATTGAAAATAGCACTGTCCTAACACAAAGTTAAAACATCTAGAGCCAGGGGACCCAAGAATGAACTAGCTCTTTGAAGAGTGAAGACAAAGGAAGACGGTATCGGCTGTGTGCTAGGCAACGCATCAGCCTTCCCATGTTTTTGGCTCTTTGAGAATCAGTTTCCCCATGCATAAAATGCAAACAGTGATGCTTCCTCTGTTTATTTCTCATGGTGCTTTGTGAATTCTAAAGACGCTTTGTAAATATGAGAAGATCATATATACAGTCTTTGGGGGATGCCTTTGTACATCTGGATTCAAGTGAAGATGAAGGCAGAATTCCAGCAAATTCTAACTCATGCCCAAGTTAGGTAGAACCATAGACTCTTTCCCATCATCATCTTTACTTACAGAAATTATCAAAACTTAAAGCATCTCAGCTGGTATAAGGATGGATTCAATTCACCATTATATATGTGTGTGTGTGTGTGTGTGTGTGTGTGTGTTTAAAAGGGTGAAGAATAGTTTGTAGCTATTTTCTTCCTATTTTCTTTTTTTTTATTGTTGGTCGTTCAAAACATTACATAGTTCTTAATACATCATATTTCACAGTTTGATTCAAGTGGGTTATGAACTCCCAATTTTACCCCGTATACAGATTGCTGTATCACATCAGTTACCCTTCCATTTCCTATTTTCTTTGTAGCTATTTTCTTCCTTCTTTCTTCTGTCTGCCATCTATGCTTTCTTTCTTCTTTTCCCCCCTCCTTGTAACCACCTTAATTATAATCTAGGAGCATCTTGAACCAATTCTACTCTCAATGCCAATCCCACAGCTAACAAAACTCTTTTGCAGTGATGATAATCCTGTCTTTTGATGAGCTCTTACATGCCAAGCACAATGCCATATACATACATTTCCTCATTTAACCCCCACCCACCAACTTTGTGAAGTAGTCATTATTATCCTTATTTACAGATAAGGAAAGTGAGACAACAAAGACCTAGGAACTTGCCTAATATCACAGAGCTACCCTATGCCACAACAGGATTTTGAATCCAGGGCTATGTGTCTAAAAACCCTGGGCCTTTGTTCCTCACACCACAGAGCCTCCAAGATCTTTGTTCTACCACTGCATAGCTAAGCTTATGTTTCTTTGTTGACCAATGCCAGATGACCTATCAAGAATAGCATGACCATATTGGGTTGTTTCAGTTCTTCCTTCAGAGCTCTGAGGGCTGGTATCTGAGTGGTGACTTCTGAAGCTGCACTTGAGTCCTCGACACAAAGAGCACATGTATGAGCACATGAGAGGAATAGGTAGTCACCACCATGTGACTTCTAGCAGTACCCCAGCCCCAGTTGTGCACTCTAATTAAATCATGTTTCTTCATCTTTTCTATACTGCACATAAGTTGTTCCTTCCTGGCCTGGAATCCTCTCTGTGGAGAGTCTGAGGAAATGACTGAAGCTGAAGGAAGATGAAGAAACACATGAGCAACAGAGATTTACTGAAACATTTACTGAAAGCAACAAAATCTGGAAAGGAATGTAGTTTATCACATGCATACTGAGTTGGTCCAGGTGTGTTGAACACTTCTCAAATCATGTTGCAAATGAGTTCTAGCATCCCCCAGGTTGCTACCTTCCTGAGCCTATGCCTGGAAAAGTTCTCAATGGCTTGCATGGATCTTAGATGGCCCCAATTTGTAACCCTTTTTTACCAATCCAATATGATTGCTAGCTTCCATACAAGCCACCCGTTATAATGACAGTGCACCAAAGGAAGAATAATGAAGCTACACTTGATCTCAGCCTTTCTACTCTGTTTAACCCTGTGTTATCCAAAATCAATTAACCTACTGAATTTATGTTTTCTTGCCTGAGAAATGGGTACACTGTTACTTTTAATGATTACTTCTCTGGATTATTGTGGAGGTTTTTAGGAACTTTAAGGGGCTCTTACATGAGGTATTATTACTTGAAGTAAAAAAAGCTTTCAGCAACTTTATAGGCATCCCAAATTTATCACTTTACTTCCTATAGATTGTCAATTCCAAAAGTCAGTCTAAGAACAAGATATGTTGAGTCATATATACTTTCCGAAATGATTGTATCCATCCTCATATTTTGAGTCAAACTGAACCAAACTAAAGGCATAAACAAATAACCAAGAAGATTGTCTATTTAACTGACATATGGTTCCAAAAAATTATTTTGCTTCTAAGTTTAAATAATTTTTCCTCAACACATGACAAGAAATTACTATTTCTAAATCGAATTTTCTGATAAAATACTAGATTCTTGTGACATATGAAACAACTGCATCTAATTAAGAGATTTACAATAAATTTCTTTAATATTTGAAGAAAATACAGTATATAGAAGCACATGATACTCTTCCAAGTATGAACCACAAAAATTGAAGATCTATTCCCCAAAACCTAGTTAGCCAAAAATCTTCCCATAAAAGAGTTAACTTATGTTCATAGTATACAATGATTGCAAATGAGCTATACATTTCATGCCTAATTACTTATTTGTTGAAACAATATATGTTAATAGTGTGAATTTACCATACTCATAAAATCAATGTCATATTGCTCTGCTTTTCTAAGTCAAATCTTAAATCTGGCTATAAGTTCCTACTGTGTACCATGGTAGGAAAGAAATTCAACTTCTGGTATTATTAATGCTCTCTCTCCAATTTCTCTATGGGATTAGGAAGAATTTGGAGCATTTGTGGTATCAAAAAACAAGGGCAGGGCTTTTAACCTTGGCCCATGTACATCAACACAGAGGCGTCGCTGCCAAAGACCATGAAAGGGAGCTAAAGATAGTAGGCATTCCTTCCTTGGTGCCATGTGAGGACTCCCAGACTTCTCATTACAAAAGTCATAGCACTTAGAGGTTTAAAATCATGCACAGTTGGCCCACCTGCCAAGATGGAGGTAAACTCCTTGGAAAGCCTGTCCACTAGGGATGCTGCATGGGAGGAGAGAGAGACAACTTGCTCCTCACCAAAACCATACAAACACAAGTGCCTGCCCCTGGTTATATCACGTCTTACTTCATCTCCTGGAGCCCAGTCTCTTCTAGGACTATCCAACTTCATTGTCAAAATCTTGACCTCTGCAATATAAGACTCAGTTGGTTGACATCCTTCCTTGAAACTTCTCCAACAATGATATGAAATAGAAAGTAATATTACTATCAACTTCCTGTAATATATACAGATCACCTAGCTGGAACCTGATACATAAAAGGGCAGTTGAAAATCCATTCCATCAGCCACCAAAGTTTCAGATTTTTCGTGGTTTTGGTGCTAGGAATAGTAGTCTAATGGGATAAACAAATAATAATTCTAATTGAGGTAATGTTAACAATAATCAAAAGCTTATAAAATTCAGGCTCCAGCCAATCAGCAGAGGCTGACTCTGGCTTTGAGTCCCCTCCCCTAGAGGCAAGTCCTAACTGGAACTTAGGGAGGCTTGGGAAAGGGTGAGGGAGGGCAATGGGGAACATCCTAGGGGCTCAAACATTTCAATACTGAAGCAACTGTAGAGCCATACTTGTGTATATCACCTGGCTATCAACGCTTACTACAGAACAAAATATCATTGTAATGTCAGAGGAGACTCAGAGTGCTCAGTACACCTAGGTGGTACCAGAAGATTTTGGTCTGAGACCTTGCCCACTGAACAAGTTCAAAGAGGACTTTTAGGGAAAGAGAAAGCTTGGGCAAAGGCACCCAGTAAAAAGAGAACAATGGTGTTTTAACTAAGAAAGGGAACGTGCTTAGCAGTACTGTCATTATTATGGATAGGCAAATTACAACCCTTAACTAAGTGAATGGCTAACTGAATTTTCCAAAAATCCAAATTGGTCCTATTGTTGAGACATTGGGCTCTGCTCTTACCTGAACACCTAAATCCCAACATCTGTGACCTGCAGCCTGGACCCCATCACAAACCTCACCTCTGGGAAGTTCCCTGTTATCCCCACTCAGGCAGGCACATAGACTCCTCTCCTTCAATTGCTTAGAGCAGCTTTCACAAATGTAAAAACAAATAAGTCTTTTCCAGTCAGCTAGATAGACAAGTTGCTGCAGATGAGCTGGTCTTAAGAAAAAGTGACTCCAGGGCTTCCATCCCAGAGAAACTGCCCACAGTGACCCTGTGACTGGAAGGCCATTTATCCATCAGTGATCAGGCAACCAACTGGCAAGAAGGAAAGAGGGTATGAGAGCACCACCATTTGGATCAATGTGACTGTTGATCAGTGTGGCCAGAAAGTGAGCATCAGAATGTGGAAACATCACTCAATTTGGACAACCAGGCTCACCTTTGAAGAGCAACATCAAATAGGAATTCAGGTTAGTTATGAAGACGTCATAGACTGAGTCAAATAGGCTTTTTGCTGGTTAAAGCCAATAAATACACCCACCTCCAACAAATTCCCTCTATTCTTTTTGACCAATCGGGACCTTCCAATGAAGTATTTTATTAACTTGGTTACCAAATTTTAAAATGAAAATTTTCAGTATTATGGTTAAAGATATGCTTTATAACTGAGAATAACCATTGAGAATATCTGATCAAATTGTTTCCATTTATATAGAATCTAGCCTAAAACTCTGAGAGGTGGAGTGACTAACTCAAAATCATAAAACTCTTAAGCAACAGAGCCAGAATGAAAACTGAAGCCTTTGGTGACTAAGTATGGTGACCATGTACATAGGTAAAGGTGACTTCACCGGGTGCTTGCCCACAAGCTTAAAGAGGCATCCTTTCTGCAAGGTGGAGGCAAACTTGTCATCACCAAGATACCCAGAGTGGGGCTCTCCCTCCCAGGCAAGGGCAGTGCCAGTCAAGTCTCACAGCACCAGGAGACACAGGACAAACCACAGAATAGGTGCCCTAAGCCTCAGTAAGGACATCAACAAGGAACCTCTGGAAGCAGCATATTTGATTTTTATTTCAACATCGGTTTCCAAAACAGCTTTGTCATAAGTACACAAAGAAAGGCACCCAGAAATGGCTTGATCTAAAAAATTGCTGAAATAAGAGGAGATGCTCATCTTCGCCTCGGGGGTTAGAGATAAGCCTCTAGTCTTGGGGCTGCCAGGGTTCAGTGCGTGGGTTTGGACTCCTACAGAGCGAAGCCTGATCAATCCGCAGCAGCTTCCTCCTGCAGTGCCACGTGGTGACGCCTAGGGGGCGCTCTCGGCGTGCTTGGTAGCCCCAGAGCACCGCAGCTCCCGGCAAAACTATCAAAATGAGAGCAGAGGGTTTTTCTCTTTTTAATTTACTTCAACATTTAGGGGAAAAGAGAGACGTGATTCTAAAGGGGGCTTACCAAAACTGTCCTGCTTCTAAGGCAGATAAATATTTTTTTTTAAATATAGTTTTGGATGACCTCCTCCTGCCTCCCTACAAAATCAAACATTTTTTTTTTTTTCAATCTGCCCTAAATGTCCAGAGTATGTTTCTTTCCCTTTCTATGGCATATGGCAAGCTTTAATGGTAACAGAATAGCACCGTCTCCTGATTAAAATGGCTGGTTGGAACGACCCACTTTTATTCCTGCTCTAACTTGCCCCATAACATAATGACCAGCTTTAAATCCATCAAAGTAGAGTGGAGTGTGACTACAAAGGTTCAGACGTGGAAATCCAGTAAATTTTATCTGCTCTTCAGCCAAGGGAGGCTCCCAAGCAGAGCACAGGCCTGCAGAGTTTAGATGATCAATTCCTCAATTCCAATCATTATCCAGGGCAGGGACATGCATCTACCTCCATCTCACATTCCTTTCCTAAATGCTTTTCTAATGCATGGCAGAGTAGACTGAGGCTTCCGGAAGCTTAGGTGAAGGAGAACTCAGACACACCAAGTCTAGGAAGAACAAAATCATAATGTAAAAACAAGGTAAGAAGAAACCTAAACCATTTTTTAAAGATATCTAGGCTACCAAATTTTTAAAGCCGATTCTCTAGGTATGATGCAGGACCAATAAACCAATGTTAGTCCTAATAGTAAAATGTTTCTGTGTGTGAATATGTGTACCCATATATATATATATATATATATATATATATATATATATATATATATCCTTACACATTCAGAGAGGTCAGGGTTTTTTTACGTATATGTTTGCATATGTGAACAATTCTATGGAAGATTATCTTGCACACAAAGCAAACGGCCCTGCCCCCATTGTGAAAGAAGCAGATCCCCTGAGATTAGGGAAGAAGGAATTGCTTATGGTCAGCAGAGGCCCGGAGAACAATGGAGACCCCAGCTAAAGGCACAGCAGCAGCCTGCTAGGATGGGTGGGGGGCTGGCCACATGGCCTTCGCAAACTAGATGGCATTGTCAGTGTCACCAGAAGTGACTTTTATAAAAAGGGCTCAAATTAGCAATTGTTATGATTAGCAGGTGGTTTAAGAGATATGAGGCCCACAAAGTGACTTGGTTTGTGGGGGAGGGTGGGATGGACACCAGAAAGCATTTCAATTTTTCCTATAGCACAAAATGGGCTTAGAAGCATTCCCTACTTGAGTGTAAGGATTGTAGATTCATTTAAGAAAAAATACTGGAGTTGTCTAAGATGCAAAGTAGCCTCCAAGAGAAGAATATGAAAATTTCTAGTTCTTTAAAGTAATCTTAAATTATCATCTCACACAATTATTGCAGATGAATTTTGGTAAGAGTAGAATATTAAATGCTTTTTAAATTACAATACCAAAAAAAAAAAAAATCTTAGTCTTTTCCTTAATGGCAGTCTTATGCAGATGGTCCTATTTAGTCCCTATATACAAGATGTTTTAGACAATTCAGCAAAATTTAATAAATCAGCTCTTCTTAATTTAGTAATTATTTACTTCCCAATTTCTCAGAGTTCCTCACAAAACTGATTCTTTCTTATGTAGATACTAGTTGTGTTTTCCATGTCTTGCTTCTCTACCTTATGACTCTCATAAGTAAACACTTCACAGGCTACTTTTTAAATTTTTTCTTTTTTAAAGTATTTGATAATATATTTTCAAGGTTGACTGATTTTCCTAGAAAGATGGTCCTAGCAGCTTTGTAGGAATGGTCTATCTGCCTCCCTTCCTGGCCCTGCCAGCAGTTGTAATCCCTATATTAGATTCATGTACAGGTAAAATTTTTGGTCAACTGTCCAGGATTTCTCTGTTTGCAGTTGCCAAAAGAAGGCCAGATCAGAAATATGTACTTATGTTCTCCAGATCATCTTTCTATGGCTCTTCAGCTCAGAGATGGCAGTCACTTCAGACAAATGGACAAAGATCCCTATTGCAGCAAAGCTCATTTTGATATGCTATAGGAGGAGCTGGAGGCTAGGTTTGTGTGAGGCTGCTGTGGTGTGCAATTTCATGGAACCAAAAAATAAAAAATAGAAACCAAACTATTCAAGCTAGGGGACCTAGCATCAACTCAGATTGTAGTCTGTCAAGTTTGATGATTTTAATGCACTGATTTTGTAGTGGGTAATGTAGAAAATGAAGCAACTGCCTGGCAAATTCAAGTACAAAAAAATCATACCATGAAGTATGTTACTAAATTATATTTTGGCGTTTTGCAAAACCTAAATATAATAGCAAAATTACCACATCTCTCTTATTTTGCTCAAAGAAAACTTGACCAGTATAGTTATCTTTAAATTCAAATGATTCAGACACATACCTTATCAAGTGAAATCCCAGTAATCCAATACCTGTGATTTGGGACATTTCCTGAAGTGTCTGAAGTAACATTCCTATTTTGTGTGTATCATAATGTTCTGCAAATGCCTGTAGGACTTAAATAACTCATTATAAATAAATTTACAAATAGATGAGCTAGAAGTCATTTTCACAAACCACAATGGAAAACCTGGTTCATCTATTTATAGCTCCACCTTACCTACTATGCAACATAAAGATCCATCATATTTCTGACTAATTTTAGCAGATTTTGTAGGAAATCTACATCATTTACAAAAAATTCATGTGGTAGCTTGTTATTTCCAGACAGCTATTCTGGTTAGCTCAAATTCACCATGGAACAACTTTGTTTCCTCTTGACTGATTCACTTCAATCATGGCTTAAGTTAGGTAGCCAAAGGACTACTGGCTATGGTTTTTACCCTAAATCATCTTATCAGTAATGAAGTGAGGTCTGTAATAATGAAGTAGACCATCTAGCTCCTGGCACTTCCAGACCAAAAGGGGTTTGTCCTCGGGGTTATGGGAGAAATTATGGGCACAAAAACCTGGTCTCAGTGATGTGCATGGTGTTATCTCTAATATTTGTCCCCATCCTCTATTGTATTGATCCCCATCCAAATGGTCAAAACTGAACAAGCCTTTTAAAAACATGAAATAATAGGCTGCTTGTATCCCGCAGGAAACTAGACCATTCAGTTACAATTGGAGCCATTTTCCAGCAAAGTTGATGCATTTGTACCTCACCTGACTGAACAGAAATTAACCCCCATTCACCACACTGACCCCACATAACCCACTCATCCTGCTACACTTGAACATATTTATTTTTGATATGTTATTCACATATTGTTGGTATGCACTTATGTATTTAAGCTGTTGCATGCAGGCAACCAAGAAAGACCCACTTATTTGTCTTTTTCATTAGTACCGTGTTGTGAAATGACTGTAACACAGGTTTCAGATAAGTGAGTCTCTCTCATTACTGAAATAAAGAGGAGCGATGTCTTTGATTGAATTACTCAAGCTGTCAGAGTAAATCAGAGACATTCCAGTAGGAAAAAATCCAAATGTCTGGCGATTTTGTTGTTGATTTAAATACACAGATGTTGGGAAAAGGTGAAAGAATGAATGCTTCTTTCCAAAGATGTGTCCTTAGATGTTTGCACAATATAATTATAGACTTAAAATAGATTAAGCCCATGAGTTTTCTAGATCCATATGCTTTTAGCATCAAAGAGCTGTAAGTGAAAGTATGCCTGCTTAAATGAAGGGCAAACTTTTTAGAATATATGCTTTTATGATATTATATAAGCATATATTACTTTTATAATTACTGTTTTTAAGTACAATTGATATGTAGTCCACAAATTAAGCAAATACATTGATAAGAATGATATTGCTATTACACTGCCAGTCATCTAAGCCTACATTAGGGATGCAAGAATAGTTATCCTAGCTTGGCTTCACGGCAATATTTGATCATTACCACAAGATCCAGTCAGTACCATGGACAGGGAAGGCACAAAATTAATATCTTAATTCAAATGGACACATGAAGAAAGAAAGGAGTATTTTACAGCTAAGAAACACAATGAAAAAAATCTCTGACTTCCCAGGGTTGTTTATTATAGTAAGGACTTCTGCTTTCATTAAAATTATAAGTCTCTGGAAGCTTTGTTGAGCTGTATTCCTAACTAAATTTGGTTTAAATATTATAAATTTAAAATATATGTTATATTAATCATGGCAAGAAATTTTATTTCAACAATTTGGCCTAGAGATATCTCTCTAAAGGAAATAAAACAATTTATGAATTTGGTAAGGAGTCTTTCTTGGGGTTAATCTTAGTTGGTATTTAATCTTCATGCATATATAACACACACATTATACACATATGTTAATATTCTTAAGGATAAATTTGTTTACTTAAGAAAAGCCTATGACTGGTTACTAGTATTTACATATAAAAACATTGACCAGCTTTCATTCTTTCTATGAAATGAATAGCAAAATAATTTTTTAAAATTTATAAAAAATTAAAAACTTCTAGTTTATTTCAGATATAAAAAATTTAATTCACACTTTCTTTGAGCAAACTATTATGAATCCTATATATAAGGTAATCAACTGAACACCAGGAGTCTCAAGCAAGAATTACAAATGAAGCATGGTTTTCAAAGAACCAAGAATCTAATGAAAATTAGATATGAGAAGGGAAAGGAAAAGACATGTGCTTATGTTCGGTGCATGTTATTTGCCAAACACTGAGGTATGAATTGTGCTTGTATTGTTTTTTCATAGATAATAGTGCAGCAATCTCTACCTATAAGGAAAGGAAGTCTCAAGGTGAAGTACTTTTTCCAAATCACTCAGCTAGTAAGTAGTAGAAACAGAATTAGGTCCAAATCTTTCTGATTCCAAAGACCAGACTCCTGTTTCACTACTCAAGCCTGCCCCAGAAAAATAAGTGAACAATTCTGAAAGGCAGAATACCAGAAGACTTCACAAAGCGAGTAGCATTTCAGCCCATATTATTTTGCCAATCGTTTATAGAGAGTTCCAAGCAATGCTTGTTTCTTGGGATACTTTATGTATTTACAACACGTTAATGAGCCGATGTTTATAGTCGCTTTCTTGATTTCTCTTGCAAAAACAAGGAATTTGTGACAAGAATAATTCAAGACAAGACATAATATTCAAGTCTTTTATCTTTACATTTTGGGGACCAACTCCAGTAGAAAGACCAACTACCTACGTTAGCAAAAGCTATCAAAATTAATTTGCATTTCCAGTTGCACAAAAATCTGATGATAGAGATTGGCCTAGGGCTACTGAGTCACCTAATGACAGCAGCTTTAATTTAAAATATGTTGTGGGTAATAGACCAAGTGGATAATCCACTTGTGGATAATTGAGAGTATATCTGTGCCCACATTTTAAGATCTAGGTATTTCATAGAGGTCTTATAACACAACATGTCATAAAATAACCTGTTCCCAATGCAGTAGTATCCATTAAAATCAATAGGGTTTTGCAAGCCATGCATATGATAGATAGTATGAAATGTAATTAGTATTGGAAAATTGCTGTAAAATCTCAGACTCTTTGTACTTAAATGACCAAGATGTTTTCCACTGGGGCTCCTTTTTAAGAGCAAGCTAGTGAATAGATTCTGAAGGATTAAATAATAGGTGTCATGCTGGTTTTTAAGCAAATGAAGCCTGTTGTTTCCCTGCAAAAAGACACAAAAATTTATCCTTACAACAAAACACTACTATTGATGGCACTTTCTGAAATGAGGTGAAAAGCAGGATTTAACAGCCCTTGGGCTGAAATTTTTGTATCCTATATCTGACCTGCTGGGAATAAATTATCTGAGGCTGACATCCCTTAGGCTAAGGGTTTATAATGGAAAACAACCCCAAAAAGCCTTAAATATGAAATAATACCATGTGCCACCGTAATTTAAGTTCTCTGTTCTAAGTAGAGATATTCACAATGTGCCACACAGACACACATACCCTGGATCCAAAAAGATGTTTGGAGAAAGAGATAGAGAATAAATGCACTTTTTCTTTCTTTCTTTTTAACCTTATCTGTGCATTCCTGGGTCACACAAGCATTGTGCTGACTCTGGATGAAAACACCCCTTTGATGGAGGATACATGCTGAAAGGGAGAATTCTGAATTATGTTCTCTAAATTATCTAAGGCTTGGAGAGCAAGTATTGATTTTAAAAATGACTGAGCCAGACCTCGTACTGCAGAGCCCCCTTCCTCCCTCCCTCCTCACCCCCTCCCTGCCTGTGCCCCAAAGCACAACAAGAGATCTCGGGCACTGTGCAGCCGCCACAAGGCTCTGAGCTGGCATTGTTTCAAAAAATCAGAAAGTCATCCATCAACCAGAGTCATTGGAATAAGTACATGGTAGCTAAAGATACATTTTATCTGCTCACAGGCTCCGACTCAATGAGCTACGAGGAGAATTAGAATGATATTGGACCGATTAACTAATGCATTCTGGAAACCATGAACTGTTAAGGTGTTTACTTTGCTGCCTCATATAAAAGAATGAGAAGTTTATCTGCATAGTTAAGCGTTCTGTTTGCTCCAGCCATAAATAACAGAGGAGCTTCTCAGGTTCAGACGTCTTTTATGGAGGCAGATTGAGAATCGGAATTTGTTCTGTAATTGCTTCCCATGCTTTGCAAACAATTTAGGCACAGCATGAACTGCACTGTTGTGGATGAGTGTGTGTGTGTGCGCCTGTGGGAGCACATGTTCACCTGGTTGTGTGTGCTTCCTTTGGAACCATTACCAGACATTAATTTTATGGGGAAAATGAAGGCTGAGGGTTTAGTGTCCATGGATCAAGAACATCACTTATGTTTTATTTAGTCAGTGGCTTTTTTATATCCTTTTGAGGAGACTTCTTTTGTCTCTGAAAAATTAACAAGGTACCATGAAATGATACTTACACTCATTTTACATGATTACAATCCCAAAACTACTTGAGATGATAAAATTTCAAGTCCTTATCTTCAAACATCAAACAAAATTCAGATGTTTTAATTAGCAAATGCATTCTCAAGACTAGTGTATCTTTTAAGAGATACCAATATGAGCAAAACACCATTTAGAATAGTAGGGCTTCTCAGCTTCAGCACTGTTGACATTTTGGATCAGCTCATTTATGGAGTTATCCTGCACATTGTAGGATGTTTAGCAGAATAGCTGGTCTTAAATATCAATAACACCCCCTCATCAAGTTGTGACAACCAAAAGTGTCTCTGGACATTACCAGATCCCCTGGGGATAAAAATCACTCCCATTTGAAAATCATTGATTTAAAAAAAAAAATCTTATTTTCAAAATATATTTTAGGAAAAATTTCGAGTGTTTTTCAGGATGAATGTATCACAAGCACAACACTTCCACGTTCCTCTGGGTGGTGAGGAGCCCCTGACCATGTTATACAGAAAAACAATAGCCCAGAGAAAGGCCCAGGAACTGTGAGGCTTATTTCATGCATCATGTTTTAATTCTCAAAATGGAATTTTCTAAGTTATATATAGTGTTGTCATTGAAATTTGGAGTAATAAAAGTTCCATAGTCTATATTTTTATGGTGATTTTTTTTAAAAAATTTTCCCATTCCTTGACTTGCTGTGGCTTAAAATATTGCACTGGAATTTCTTTCATAGAAACCCTTTATTTTTTCTTTGACTTTTTGAAGGATATGCAATTGAGTGATGGCACTGATTTCATTACCAATTCCCTCTGAAAAAGGGCAATTTTACTAGGTCAAGGTTGAAACACCAAGTCATGGGATAAAAAGAAACCTAATCTACCTCTAAATCACTCTGCAACTTAGGAGTTATTATGTTGGAGACAAGTCTTCACAGAGCCAAAGTCAAGTCTAGGGTTATACAGTGACTTTAGATTTAGCCAAATAGATAATTCACCATTCCCTCTCTCTTGCCAGCATGGCAGGGAGTTGTTTATATGATATAAGGTAGACAACACTGTAGGATATTACAAATCCCATGCGACTGAAAAGGAAAATTCAACTTGGATGATATTCTATGAACAATTTTCTCTTCTATTTAAGACTCGTGTTTTATTCCCATGCCCCTAAGGTACATACACACAGCAAAGGAATTCTATTGAAAAGAAGTTAGGAAAGAACAGGGTTAAACATAAGGAAATCAGCTAATAGCTGCAGATGTTCCTGGAGCATCTAATGTAACAAAGTGAACAGTGATCGTCATGGAGCTTTTCCATGCTAGGAATATTTTGGGGAACTAAGTTTTCCTCACAAAACATTTGGAAAATAACAGTGTATATTTTAGTATAAGTCATCTATGTCTGGTAGAATTATAAAGTTAAAATCTAATGTTCCTTTTTTCTGTACCACCCTAGGCCTTGGACTTCAATTCTTCACTTCTGAAAGCGATGGGAATACAGGCCTCAGCTTATGGCTTGTGGACAATGACAACTCAGACGTAATTGTGGAGAATATGTACATAAGAGGGTGCTTAGTGATGCTCTGAGAAGTCAGAACTGTCATCAGATAACCTGGGGTCCAGTCTCTGCCCTGCTAGATACCAATTATGTGGTCTTAAATCAGTCACTAGACTTCTTTATACCTCAGTTTCCTCATTAGCCAAGTAGGCACATATATCCATGATTGATACTTTATAGATTAATACAAGACTCAGATGGAAGCATGGATGTTAAAAGCCTTCTATAAAGTGCAGTGTTGTATAAAGCTAGTTAGAATGCATTTGCTAAGAGAATAGATTTTGAGTATTCTTACTGAGAAGAAAGAAGGTAAAGGTGAGGTAATAGATATTTTAATTAGCTTGATTTAATCATTCAGAGACATGCACAAATATCAAAGCATCATATTACACACCATAAAAAATACAACTTTATTCATTTTTAAGTATATAAATAATAAATAAAGGTACAAACTGAATAAAAATATATAATAAATTTAAAATTAAAAGTTAGATTTTATTATCGCAATTATAGAAAATAACATTTAGTCTCTGAGACAGCATGCTTTTGGTTGTGAGAAATGAAACTCAATTTAAAGTAACTTTGGGAAAAAAATGTTTTTTTCAAAAGACAATTCATTAAAAAGGATAATGGAAGAAACTATGATCAATGTAGAAACCAGGAGGATCCTGACAGGAAACAGATGGCACACCCAATAGAAGATAGTTCAAGGAGAGCTATTTCAAAGGGACAAATAATAAAGGTGTAGGCAGGATGTGAAAAACTAAAAGGGACAGGAAAGGACCTTGGCCAACAACAGAGTTGTCACAGAAAGATAAGAGGTAAGGATCCCAGAGCCTGAAGCCGGAAGCAATGCGTATCTAGTTGCCGTCTTTCAAGGACACAAAAGAGCCTGAGATGACAAGGAGGAAGCAAGGACAAAATTCCCTGACCCCAGTCTCCTCCTCCTGTCCTCAGATCTCTCATCCCCAACCACAAGCCAAAGGCACAGGAAAGTTCTGTGGGGCAAAGAGGAAGGTAGAAAAGGGAGAAGAGTAAATCTGAAAAACAAAGGTGCCAGTACGGAGAAGATGGCAATCGACTGGAGGAACAATTAGAACTGGAGACTCAGAGCCAACTGGAGAAAGTATGCACATAGCCTCCGAGTATCTCTCCCAGGCCAAAGATTATTAGTTATTGATGTGGTTTGAACATGTGTCTGCAACATATTTGATACTCCTCCCTCCAGGATATCAAGCTTAATTCCTCTCCTCTTGAGTGTAGATTGGACTTAGTGACTTCCTTCTAATGTTTAAAATAAGAGAATATTTGTAACTTGACAATGGAGAGACCTGGCAGATTCTATCTAAGGAAGTGATCAAGACTGACATTACCAATGAAAAGTCATGCTGCTAGCATGCAGCCTCTCAGGAGGCAGTGGGAAGGGCGCTTCAACCCTGTGGGGTTCTTCTACCAAAATTGTAACCCCAGTCAAGTTAGGAGGAACACCTCCAGCAAACCCAAAGCATAAAGAACTCTACAAAATACCTGGCCAATACTCTTCAAAAAAGCATCAGGATTGTGAAAGAAGAGGAAAAAATTTAAAACCTGTCAGAGATTGGAGAAGACTAAGGACAAATGATGACACAATGTAATGTGGTAAGCTAACCTGGATTCCAGGACAGAAAACACTAGATAAGTTGGAAGAATCTGAAACTGAATTACTGTTAATTAATATTTCAATTTCTTAAGTTTAAATAAATGGAGAATGGTTATGGAAGATGTTAATATTAGAAGAAGCAGGGTGAAGAGTACTCTTCATACTGATTTTACAACTCTTGGGTAAAGCTAAAAGTCTTCAAAATAAAAGAATTAAAAGGAACATCAAGACATTATCTTTCTTATTTGTGCTCTGCCCCCAAAGTCTGCTGTTGCTGTTCTCTCTCTCTCTTCCACCCCGTAAATTGCCCAAAAGGGATTTACTATGAACCAACCAGTGACTAATCAGATGCAGGAGCCCACTGTACAGAAAGGATATCACTGTGTTATGTAGATGAAGTAGAAGGGACACTTCCCAGAAAATGGGAACAGGCATTTCAAGAACTGCTCACGAGACCCATGCAAAAAGAACCTTTCTTTACATTCTTTTAGTTCAATCCAGCGTCCATACTCCTGCAAAACTTACATAGCCCAAATAGCATGAGACCAAGAGCTGTTAAAAATTTCTTGCTGATGAATTATTGGGGAGAGGTTGAGCCATAATCCCAAATGTTGAAATCCCCCAAAATGAAAATCCTTAAAGTCTAAAATCCTGAAAGATCAAAATCCCCAAAATGGAATTCTGGGAAAGTTTCTTTGAAAAGTTCTTTAAAAGACATTTATGTTCCTTTTTAAAAAGGATTTTCTGAGGAACCAAAACACAATAGAATATATCATAGGTAACTTTATACAATAAACAGACAACAACAACATACATATATATTTTTTACAAGTATAAACACTCAGGTATATTAATGGCAGCCACATGGTTTTCATAAAAAACACATCACAAAATGAAATATATATATATATATCATTGTTGGTTATTGTGTTCACCAAGCTTTGTTAAGTGCAGTCATCTGAAATACTGAGATGAAAAATCCAAGTCTTTTGATGAAATTCACCAAAATAAAAGTCCACCAGCAAGCTGGAGTCCCTAGGATGTTGGTAAAGTGCCTTGGTCTGAGTTCAAAGGCCTCGAAGACAGACGTCAAGGGTGTAACGTTCAGTCTGAGACCAAAATCTGAGGATGTGGAGTGGGTGGTAGGGGCAGTGAATATAAGCCCTGGAGTCCAGAGGCTGAAGAGCCTGGAGCTCTGGTGTCCTTGGTGGTAGAGAGAGGCTCTCAAGAGAGACCAATTCAGCTTCTGTGTTTGTTCTCTCCTGGCCTCATACTAGGCTACATCATCCCCATCTGGTCCACTCAGACTCACACTAATCTCTGGTGTCTCTGGAGACACCAAAATAATGCCTTATCAGGTTTCCTGATATCTGTTCTACTTAATATGACACAACTGTATCACATACAACTGAACACATACTAATCCCTTCCCCAGAATTCAGCTTTCTACCTCCCTATGTAGTCTTTTCTTTCAATGGAGATTGTGCTTTTCAGTATTTTGACTTTAAGGATTTCTACATTCGGATTTTTTTTTATTAGTTGCTCATGACAATATAATGATCTTGTCATATCATATCATACATTTGATTCAAATGGGGTATGAGTTTTCATTTTTCCAGGTTGCAGGATCACATTGGTTATACGGCCACATATATACATACAGTAATACTAGTGTCTATTGTATTCTGCTGCCCTTCCTATCCCCCCTCCCCTCCCCTCCAGATTTTTAATCAATTGGGATTGGAATTTGGGGGATTTTAGACAATTGACAATTTTGATCTTTTGGGATTTCAAATTTGGGATTATGGCATTTGGGATTATGTCTTTTAGGATTATGATCAGCACCAGTTAAAGAAACAACTGAGTATATAGACATGAATTTAGAAATAAAATATTCCATTTGTTTTCTCACATTTTGATGGTAAAGTAGTTCTTTGCTATAAGGATTCTCTTTCATAGGTTCTGTAAATAAGAGAATATTATAATCAAGAGCCAATAAGAGTAGTTAAATCACCTTATCATCTACAAGATAAAATTAAGTTTCATCACTACAATAGGCATCTTCTGAAACTATGTAATAAGGTAATAGAGTTGTTACAGCTACAACTAGCAGAACAGGGGCATTATAGTTATAAGAAATAGGAAGTTCTGCTCAAATTGATGTGAATAAGACAAAAAATTACCTTGATAACAGGTCAGGCAGATGAAAGGAATCCAGTTCTTCTTGACAGCAAGTCTATCAACTTCAGTTTCTTCCCTGGGAAAACTTGATTCATGGACTTGGGATGGCCACCAGCAGCGGTCTGCTTCCTTGGGTCTATCCAAGGGAAAGACAGAAGCCTTTCTCATTCCTGGAACATAAAACTTTTTCTTTACTTTTTTTGAGCTATCTTAGTTTATATGTCCACCTTCAGACGAATAATAGTTACCAAGTGGAATGTCATTCCTGAGTTGGGTTTATTTTAGGTTCTAAACCAATGACTAGGATGGAGAATAGGAGTGCCATGTTTGATCTACAACAATTAGGATCCTCTCGTGGCACTACAGCAAGCTGTTCCTCAAGCTGATACATGTGAATACCGATGGGATGGGAAGGAATAAGAACCCTCCTGACCCTCAACTGTCATCTGCCCTTAGAGGCATTCACCCTGTTGGGTCTGTTTAGAGTCAGGTGTAAGTTATACAGATGCAACTGTGTTCACCTCAATCTAGCCACAAGGGCCTGTTTAGATTCACTAGTTCTGTCAGTCACATAGGAAAACATTGTGCTGCTCCCTTAGCCACTCCTGGAGAGCACAGTGCCTCTTGAAATTGTCCCATCTTCCTGGACATTGGAGAGGGCTGTTCCTATTCTGCAATCACCATACCATACTGGCTACCCAGCCAGGTAGGCAAACCTCACAGCCTTCTCAAACATGCCCAAGAAGGAAGGCACTGTGCAAATGTACTCTTGGATCCATTTGCCTAGCCTCCCCTTCCCCAGCAGAGCTAGGTGGAAACAGCAGGATACTAGCCCTTCCCAAGGGTCCCCCAGCAGCCCAACTCCATTCTGGCTCCTCTCCCTGCCAGAGAACCTTCATTTCCTCTCATCTGGGACAAATGGGCACTGACTGATCACTTACTGTCCTAAATCTATTATTTATGCCAGGATCTCAGCGTTTGAAACTCAAAAACAAGAATTTGGCTTTTATTCAACTGCATCATCCCTTCCCTGAAGCAATAAGCCCTAGAATGCTCTGGCTGCGTTTGGGTAAGAGCAGGGTCACAGAATAAAAGGAAGTATTGAGAATAAAAAACAGAAGTTCAATATAGTTTGCCAAGTATTATTCCACTATACCTCTTAAGAATGTTTTGCACTATCCCAACTGCTTTCAAAGCAAAGATTTGAGATAACTTAATAAAAATAGAAAAATGACAAAACAAGTAAAAACTAAAAAGAGAAACCAAGAAACAAGTTCCATTAACACTCATAAACATAACAGTTTAATATAATTAAATCCATCGCCCCCATTTCTTGAGTGCCTACTATGTGACAGACTGATAAGTGGTTTGTGTCTTAAATTCCCTCACGACCAATTGTCAATTATGTTCTTACAACAACACTCAGTATTATTATCCCCATTTTTCTGAAAAAACACAGTGAGTTTCAGACAAGTCTAATCATTTAAAGATTCTCCCCAACAGAAAAATGAATATGGTATAGGAAATGTATATGTAACATAGGAAGGCAGAGTCATATTAACAGATCAGTGATTTGGTGGCCCTAAAGGTTCCTGTACAACTTCAAGCAAGAAACATGTTCCTGTTCAATGGTGAATTCCCTCTGACCTCCACATCTATCTGTTATCCTGGTGTCCCATTGTTTCCCAACAATCCATTGACAAGAATAAGTTTTTCCTCCATCACTTAGTGATAACAATGACAGCTTACTTTTACCTAAACAGGCAGAAGCAAACAGTCAACAGAGTTAACACATTTGTTTTGGATGGAGGTCTGGCTGACCAATGAGAAAGACAAAATGTTTCACCTAAGTATCAAATCCAAGCTCTCCATCTAATAAGACCCTCTCACTATGCCTGGCATAGCCAGACTCATGAGTGTTTGACCCACATTCTCACCCACTTGCCAAAGGTCAAAGATGCCCTTCACAGAGAGGGTGGATCTCACTTCCTGCATTGTGGCAGCAGGCAGGTAATCAGAGAACCCGATCTCTCATAAGCCTGTGTGGCTGACTTTCCCAGAAAAGTCATACTGCTGGATTTAAGTTTGTCTCATTATAAGTTCCATGTTAGGAAATAAAGCCAAATTCCAGTGAATGAGTTATGAATTACTTGGTGAATTTGGGCCATGAAGGCAGCCAAAAGCAAATAATTCTTGCCTATTAAGTGGATTTATCACATCTTCAATTGTGTAATTACTTTTTTTGAAAAATCCATTTTCCCCATTTTATTGTCATAAAGATACAAAGGGGACATTTTGGATAAAGAAATCATTATCCAGCGAGGAAATAACAACTGTTTCTCTTGTAAAGTTGAGATTTTATGTCCATTAAGCGGTTCAAAGAAAGAATCAGTAACTGGAGGCTGCTAACTTCTTGCCCCTTCACTTAGAGCAAAATAGTACTGGTCATAGGAGGAAGTAGCTAAATAGATGACATTATTGGAAGGACAATGAGAAAGCCCCACAGATTCAAAAAACATTTGTCAAGCACTTGCCAATGTGCCTGAAATTCTACCCTCAGCAAAGCATTTCTTTGAGTTGGGTTTTGAAATTTTTCTGATACTCAAAACTTCACCAAATTAAAAATATCAGTTATGCAGGGGTCTGGGCTAACACAGTAACCCATCTGCAGCTGCAATTTACCTAAAGAACTGGAATATTGAAAGAAGAAAGGACATGGCAAAAGAACACTGAATAAGCCTGAGGAAAGTAATAGGGAATAACCAATAGGAACAATATAGTTCATTTAGATCACCTTTCACAGAACTCAATAGTTGCCCCATATATAATATGCTTTCCTCAGTGACAGGATTGTGAGTTCAAATACTCTGGGTTAAACAAAAATGCAGCAAGTTTGATCCTCTAGAAATTACTAATGCTGATATGTATTGTGAATCTTGGGGTGACAGGAAGGAGAGAAAATATAGGGAACACAGATCATTATATCTGTAGCATCTTCTAAAACTAATTGCTGTAGAAATCCTCCTCTATTGAGATGAAGTGAAAAACTAGCTCTTGGTTGTAAAAGTTAGAACATGGCTTTCCTGACACTACTGCCCTGATATCCCATTTTTGTTCTATCTTACTTTGACATGAAAAGAAGAGTGCAGCAACATAGAGAGTTGCATTCCATACCCACCCCCCAAAAATGCAACAAAAACCAGACCTGAATGAGCATGAATGCATTCACTGGACTACAGCAATTGCTACTTATTCTCTCAGGGCCCTGATAATAAAGTAGCTGCATCATCTAGAGAAGCAGGGGAGTTTCCTTCCTCTATTTTTCCACCTCATTTATTCACAGAGGTCCACTGGTAGATAAGAGCAATACCTGGGGAAGACACAGGAAGGGGCTACACCTGTATTGGAACACTTAAGGCTCTTCTCCCTAAGGCACAACCATGATCCCCTAAACTCATCTAAGAAGACTTGGTTAAGGCCTAGATTATTATGCCCTTCACAAGAGGACATTACCATTCAAGTTAACTGACATCCTGAGATGATAAAAATGAGCTAAAATGGACAAGTGATAAGAATCTGAGAAGCGACCCATGCATGAACTTTTATCAGAGGAAACAAAACTAAGGGAAGCAAAATGAGAGATTAAAATATGCATTATGAAAAAAATCTCAGGGAGTTTATAAAAACTATCAGAAACATGAAGCCAAAAAACAGAATATAATCAATTTGAATTTTTAGTATAAACAAGTACTTGCTAAGATAGAAAGCAGAAGTCAGAATATGGTTTGGCAGCATAACTCAAACCAGCAAAATAAAATTCAACTGATCCACTGGATGACAAGCAATGGGTATGCATAGGGAGGTTAAACAAAATAAAAACAAAATGAAATGAAGGAAAGCATAGCAAATAGAAAACATGAAACCACTTGGCCAAAATAAAAACCAGTGGTTACCATAAATGTAAATGAGTTGCACTCACTAGTCAAAAATCTCTTAGATTGAATTTTTAAGATATTGTCCACAAACCGCATTTTAAAACATAAATGGCAAAGGAAATAGAAAATAAAGTTTAAAAAAGATAAGAAAATATAAATCAAAAGAAAGTCAAAATGGATAATGAAAAAGCACCATAAGAAACAGCATCATTTTATAGTAAAGAAATAATAAAATGAAAATATATATCATGAGTAAAAATGTGCTTGTCTCAATCAGTGGGGCCTATACAATCCTGGAGGAAGGAAGCCCTAGATGTAGCTGATTGCAATGTCATCAACCTGGTGCATAAATGATCATCTTTTTGCTGGGTCCTCCCATGGTGGAATGGGCATGGGACCTCTTCTGTAGAGGCACTAATCCTGTCCAGAAATGATTTGCCCTCATAACATAGGCACATCCTAAAAGAACCACCTCCAAATACCATCACCTTGGGGGTTAGGATTTCAACATATGATTGTGGTGGGGGAGGTACCAGATACTCAGCCTAGAGCAATACTCATTAACATAGCATCAAAATAACAACTGTTAGAATTATCAGAAGAAATGTAAAATCAGCTCCTCTCCAGAATTGATAAATCCAAATTAACAAATTAATAAATTTGACCTAAATATATGAACTTTATAGCCAAGAAGCATAGAAATAATTCTTATGAAAAGCATATATAAGATACCACAAAAATTAATCATATAGTAAATCACAAAGAAAATTTCAATAAATTTTAATGACTGGCATCATATACAATGTGTTCTTTGTCTACAGTGTAATAAAACATGTGTAACAAAATCATAACCTAAAATATTTAAGTCTAAAAATCTAAATACTTTTGTTTTAAATACTCCACAGGATAAAGAGGAAATTATAAGAGAAATTATGAGTTACACAAAAGCATTAATATCCAAATGTATTGCTTTGCAGTTAAAACAATGATAAGAGTTACAATCTTGGTTATATTTTTGTAGAAGAAATGAAAATAAATTAAAATCACTTAAAATCTAGAAAAGTAGCAGCAAAATGAACTCAGAAAAAAAGTAATAGGAAAGATAAAAAATTAAATAAAAAAAACAGAAATTAGTAAAAGTGATTAATAAATCATTAAAATGGTTTATTAGAGAAGATGGAAAGACAAACTGCTAGAAAACAAAAGAAAGAGAACAATAAAATTCATAAGAAAAAAAGAAATAAAAGAATTAACAAATGCATATACTAGAAAGTTTGAAAACCTGGATATAAGGGAGATAATTTCATAAAATTATAAAATACCAACATTAGAATAGAAAAATATGAACACTTGGAAATGCCAATATAAAAATAAGATCAGTCATTAGAATCTGCCATTTACCCTTTTCTCTCCCCACTAAAAACGCCTGATAGATGATTCTTAAAGTATGTTGTAGCAAAGTAAATCATCTTTATTTTACACAATTTGATGGCAAATAAAAAAGTAATTTGCCCAATTCATTTTATGAATCTAATAATTCCTTTATTCCATAACCAAGAAAGAGCTATAAAGTGGGGCGGGGGTGGGGAAGAATATGCATCAGTTTCACTTACAGAAATAGACATCAAAACTTGAATAAAATTTAGTTAAATAAAACTAAAAATATATTACTTCTAACATATCATAATTAAATATAATTTATTCCTTCTGAATTCAATATCAGTTTATTACATTAATGAGCCAAAAGAAAAAAATCATGTGAACATCTTGTAGAAGCAGAAAAACTACTTATGATTTAAAACAAAAACTAAACTAGGGCAGAGGAAATTATCCCCTTAATCTGATACAGGCCATTTGAAACCCCACAGCAATAGCAATAATAAGCCATAAAAAACTGAGAAATATTAAATGCATTTTGAAGTCTAGAAAGAGGACATTAGATAATAATTACAGCCCAATCTAGTATTGTTGGTTCCCAGGCAATCTAGTAAAAGAGAAAAAAAGTAAGTGATGCAAGTCTTAAAAGGAAATAGGCAATTTTTATGTCATTTATAGATATGATTATTTACATTTAAAAGAATAAACTATCTATTAGAATTGATCAGACAGTTGATCCAAGTTTCTGGATATAAGATTAATATACAAAAATCAAAATCTTCCCTCTACTTCATCAATAAATACTTAGAAAATAGAAAAAAAATGAGCTACCAAAGCAATCAATGCAGTAATGAATCTAGAAATTATAAATTTCTACTCAAGAATTTACAATCTTTATGTTAAAAGAAAATCTGAAAAGGGGGAAATATTACTCTATCAATGAATGAGAAAGTGACACATTATAAAAGTATGAATTTATCTACATTCATTTATAATTTTAATATAATCCCATTCATAATTCAGAAAGGGGATGGGGTAGAGACAAAAATGAAAAAATGGACATGAAATTGACATGGAAAAACAAGGTCTTCAACTAGCTAATAAATGTCTGGAAAAAAAAACAGAGAGGCAAGAGATAGAACATTATACTTCAGGTATTAGAGCAACTAGATGCTATTAGTATTTTGTTAGTGTTGTTGCAAGAAGATAAATAAAATTGTCTTAAAATGATGGAGAGATCAGAAATTGAGCTTTATCTATATGGAAACTCGCTGTATGTTAGAAATGGCATAAAATCAGTAGGGAACAGATGAACTATTTAGTAAAAAGAATTGGAATAACTGGCTCACCTTATAGAAAAATACAAAAGTTGGTTTCCTACTTTAACATTCACATAAAAATAAACTCCATATGGAGTAGGTACCTAAAGGATGAATGCAAAATTAAGTTAGTATAAGGAAATGTCTGGAATATTAAAAAACAAAACAAAACAAAAAAAGAACAACCATGAACAGAAGAATTGCTACAGAAGAATTGGCCTACAGTGAAGTTGAGATTATTTTTCACACCATAGACATATCTAACAGACGAGTGATTGAAGTATCTTAAAGGTTCATAACCAATGCAGATGTAATATCTGGAGTAAACAACAAACAAAAACAAGTAAGACTTGCCCCCCAACTAGATAAGGAATGCTATAGAAAAAACAGGTAATATATATGTTTGCTTTATGAAAAGATGCTGTCTCACAGATAATCAGAGAAATATAAATCAAAACAAATATATTATTTATTTATGGCCATTAGACTGAAAAAATTAGAAGATAGGGAATAAAAAACCTCATACACTTCTGGTGGGAATATTAACTGGTGCAGGCACAATTGGGAGAAAAGCATTCATTTATTTTTTAAAAAAATTTTTTTGTAAAAGTTTTGTCAAGTAACCATTAGAAGAACAGCCTAGAAGCAGCACTAAACAGTATAAAGACAAAACTAAACATGGCAGAAGAGAAGTCCATGTTCCAGATCTGCACTCTCCAATATAGGAGCCAATAGCCACCAGGGACTATGGAGCACTTAACATGTGACTAGTGTGGATTGAGGCATTCTGTAAGCAAAAAAGCACATGGAAGACCCAGTTCAGAAAAAATTAATGTGGAAGTATCTCATTACTATTGTTTTAGATCAATTACTTATTGTCATAATATTTTAGGTATATTGGGTTAAAAAGTATATTAGTAAAATTACTCTCACTTTATTCTTTTTACTTTCTTTTTATTGGACTTTTTTGTACATTTTAGATATAAATGGCAATAGAGTATACTTTGACATGTTATATACACATACAGTATAACTTATTCTAATTAGAATTGCATTCTGTGGCTACAGGGAAATTTAAAATTATATCTGTGGCTTTCAATCTTTCCCTCAGTCTGTATGCTCTCAAAGATACTCATCTCAGGGCTGTGCCACCTGGTTGCCCATCACTAAAGAATGGAGAAGGAAAGGGGAAAATATACATAGGATGTATTTCTCTGCAGAAGAAATATACAAGGTTTGCAAAAAAAAAGAAAGCCATAGATCTCCAAAACAAAAATGGAAAAATAAACAGGAATTATAACAAAATGTATAGCTTAATATCATTGAATTAATTTTAAAACAGACATAAAACAACACAATATACATAGGAAATATATGTTACAGGTACATATAATGAAACAAAAGCTTGTTGGCAAACACTAAAAATTGAAATGTGGTTGTCTACACAACAGTGTGGGATTTAGGATTAGAAATAATTGATAAAGAAAATATATAATACAAAATAAAATAAAAAATAACAGAGCATTGTGTGGGCCAATGCTGATAGCCTGCCATGAACTCTATTCTATGTACTTATCAACCCTTGTCTAGTCACTTGAGTTGTAAAAAGAAAATTTAAACATATAAATCTGTTTAAAATGGATCAATTAACTGAAATCAGTTGAATTTGCCAATGCTGAATATATAAAATTACATATGCTGCTATGTGTCCAGAATAAATTATATATACACACACACATACATATATATATATTTTCTTTTTCAGACTACTTCACACACACAAACCAAAAGATGCCAGTCCTCATGAAATGTACAGGACAATGTGAGACAGAATTTAGCTGACAATTGTGTGGAATAGGCAAAAGGTAGTGTGCAGGAAAAAAAAAAAAAAAAAAAAAAACAGAGAGATGGGAAACAGAAAGACTTGGAAAGGTGGCAGCATGTGAAGGTGACTTCAGAGGAGAAGCAGTGCTTGGACTGAGGGAGAGAGAAAGGAATTCTCAGCAGATGATTTGTTTGCAAAGCTGAGGGAAGGGTTGCTGTGCCTCACTGGAATGGAAAAGTACTGTCCTCTACTTGAGAAAGCAAGATCAGCATCAGGATGAGTGACGCGCCCAAAGTATTACTGTTAGTCCAGTCCAAAATACAATTGTTCCAGCACCTTTTCTAACCACTAGATCCTGCAGCCTACCACAAAGCATGAACTGTTTCCATTCGCAAATGTACTGAAAAGGTGATCAGAATGAGATAATACAATTTCCAAGAGTACTTTGCTTACTACCAGGGCAGAGTGGGTGCAAGGAAGAATGACTTGCTAAATGTTTAGGCTATTCAGTAATTGGCATTTTGAGAGATGGTACAGATCTTTTCTAAAGCAGGGAAGGGGAGCAAGGGGGATTGTACAGTACTCAGTAAGACATTCAAGGCCATCCATAATCTGCCTTTGATTTACCCCTTGAAAACATCTCTTTTGTGCCCATCCACGTATCATATCTTCTCCATGCATTTTCAGACTTGGGACTTTCCTAGCCCAGGCTTTCAGTAGCAGTCTTCTTGCATGTGAAAAATCCTCAGCTTCATCACCACCTGACCCAGCTCTTCACACCACATGTAATTTCTGTTCCTTGCATTATGTTATATGAAGCCCGGGCAGAAGGAAATGCTCCCTTCTCAGCACTCTCAAAACACTATTCTGGCAGTCTGTGATTATACTGGTCTATATGGATCCTACTGTTAGAATGAAGTAAGTCCAAGATTGTCTGACTAGACATCTGGTTGTTATTATTAGTAGTAAAATAAATTAACACACACATAGAGTCCCATTGGCCAAAATGAATCTGATACAAATGACTCTTTGCACTTTTCTATAGATTGACAAACCCACATTCTCTCAAGTATTTTCATATTTGCAAATTGAACCCCAACATTTGTTCATTTATACAATTATTTTACATACATCTCATCAGAAAACACACAATTTTTGCCCTGTTTTGTCAAACACATTTTCCTTATTCATTATAATTTCATAATTATCTTAATGTCTCTATAGTTCTTCATTGAGTGGACATGTCATCACTTTTTTAAATCCCTAATTCTGATCAATGGTTCAGAAAAATAACATTCTTTTATTTCATTTCTCTTCCCACATGCAGACCCTCAAAAAAAATTCACATTAACCCTAGTAGACTAAAATAAGTAAGTTTTCAATAATCATACTACTCTTCCACTAGCATTTAATGCTCCATGCCATAATTACTCTAAACAGAAATCAAGATAATCTATTCTTTGCCATTTTGATAAATTGCCCCCTATCCAATTTACCAAGATAGCTAGATAAATAAATAATAAAGGCTCTTCACAGAAACTCAAGTAATTCACATAGAAATCTGGAATAGTTCCAAACATCTTCACACCACACAGATGTGTGAATTCTGTTCCTTCCATAAATTATGGACACATCTGTATTTGCAGCCAGGATAACCTTGGAAAACATACTACCTGTCCTTATCTCCCTCCAGGGCCTTCCATAGACAAATGCAGTTTATTTGAAAAAAAAAATTTTGACTTCTTAATTCTCCATGTGGAGAAGATGGACCATTAGCCCCTTTACACCAGCTAAATTACCAATTACCAGCAGGTAAACAGCCCTTCACTACAACACGGCTCCAAGCTTATTATGAGTGTCATTTGCAAAGGTGGAGCCCTTCAGAGAGAAATCTCTGTTTTATTAGCATAAAGAGGTCTAAAGAGCACTGGCCTGGGCCAGGAGGCCCTCAGCAGTCCCCAGGGGATCACTGTTGATTTATGAGCTCCCACACATTCACCTACGACATCACAATTCATTCTTGTGTAAAATACTCTATTATTCCTCCACCCAAGAGTAAGGTCAGAAAATATCAAATGGAATACGATTTCTTAAGCAAGATAGGGAGAATAACTGGTTTCATAAAAAGCCTCAAAGCCAAAACCAATTAAGCTGAAAAACTAATCTGGAGAGAAGTAACCAAAGGAACCAAAGCAAGCAGGAAGGCCAGACAGTGTTTTTAAAGGGTCAGTCCCCAAGTCCCTGGAGGCCAGGCCGCCAGGACAGAGCCTTCTAGCCGCTTGGTGAAGAGGAGAGAGCTTGAGTTCTGGGAGTTACATGTTCCTCTGTTTTGAAGCCATGTGACCTCCCTGCAAGACATATCACCATATCAAACTTCATCTAAAATCTCTGTGTGGCTTCATGTGGTTGTGGGGTGAAGTGGAACACCTACCTCCTGGCAGGGAGCAGGCTTCTAAACTTCCAGCTCAATGCCCCACCTCTCCCTACTCATGACACGTGTTCCCTCCATGCCAATTATTCTCAACCAGATCACAGGCCAACACTGATCTTCTGGTCTGGGAGATGTTGTCCTTACAGTGTCCAAATACCTACATACTTCCATCATTCCAGGAAGACTTTACACCCTAACTTTGTGCCCCAAATTTTGTTTTGTTTTGTTTTGTTTTTCTGAGAACAATCAGTTCTCTGTACTACCTTTATATTTTGATATAAACAAAGATTTTTAAATCAACTCAGGATTACCATGTATGTATATATTTAACTTTTTTTTGGGGGGGGGGGGAATAGTAAAAATTACCTGAACTGTTTCATGGAGAGCTAAGAGTTTTCTCTTTTTTGAAAAAGAATCATTTTTCAAGTGCTTTGAAACTGTTTCCAATTAGGATTTCCTTTCCTTTCAAGTTTCCACTTCACAATGAAAGCACCTTGGGTTTAGCTATGGCCCAGAAACCCACTCTTGTGAGTGGCAAGGCATTAGAGGTGAATTGGAGCAAGTGAATATCTGCACTTGCCCCATGCCATTCAATCTCCCTCTGCAAAATAGGGAAATAACTAATATTTTCAAGGGAAGAAGTAAAACTGTTACTTCTTAATATAAATGACCTAATATACCTTCTCTCTACTTCAGAACAATGTGTGTGGATCCCTATCCTCTCACCACCACTCTTTATCAGAGAAGCAGCTATCCCTTTCTAGAATGGAATGAAATACCACTCCATGTTTCCAGACCCCATTCCTTCTCAGCTCCTGTACAATTATTTTTCTAGAAAATTTTACAGGTATTTGTCCACAAGGTAGGGGATCTCTTCCAAATGTGACATTCTGCAATTCTATGGTTTTTACCTTCAGTTATCCTCTCTCCAGCTAGTATATTAAATCTCTTCTACTTCACTGACTCCTTTCCTCTCTGATGCCACCAAATCTGTACCTGTAAATGTATAAAACTACTGTGTCGGTAAGAGGTACCCAGGGCTTGAGGTCTCCAGAATACCTCCTTAAATCAAAACTTTCTTGCTTTAATCATCAGACTTTCTTAGGCAAAAAAAGGCCCAGATGCCCTGGGTACTCAGAGAATGCCAGAATGGTCTCCCCCCAACCCTACTCCAAACCCTCCTCGAAGTGGCAGGAAATACACTGTCTGTTCATCTTCACACTGGCAAATACCCACTGCCCTCAACTCCACCACATTGCCACCTTTTCTCCATGGTCCTCTGTGGGGAAGAGGAGTGGGCTGTTACATTGGTCTATTATTTTCTCAGACCTTTCAAATCTCAGACTCCTCTCCTTTCCTCCCCTCCCCTCTCCTCCCCTCCCCTCCTTTCTCCTCTCCTCTCCAGTCCTCTTCTCTTCCCTATCTCTCTCCCCACAAAAACCTCTCATTTATTTATTTATTTTTATTTACCAGTTCTATTCAGTTATACATGACAATAGAAAGCTCTTCAATTCATTGTACACAAATGGAGCCGAAATTTGCATTTCTCTGATTGTGCATGAAGTAGAGTCACACCATTCGTGCAATCATATATGTACCTAGGATAATGTGTTCATCTCATTCCACTGTCTTTCCTACCCCTTTGCTTCCTCCCCCTCTCCCCTTTGCGCCATCAAAAGTTCTTCCACTCATCCCATGTGCCCCACCCCCAATATGGATTAGCATCTACTTATCAGAGAAAACATTCGGCCCCTGGGTTTTTGAGAATGGCTTATTTCACTTAGAATGATATTCTCCACCTCTATCCATTTACTCGCAAATGCCATAATTTTATTCTCTTTTAATGCTGAGTAATATTCCATTGTATAAAACCTCATTTAGACTCCTTAAAACCTCTCATTTAGACAGAAGAATCTGCTTCTAGCTTTATCCCATCCATTTGCCAAACCACAGATACTCAATCAATATGGCCTTAGGACAGGAATATTTTTCTTAACAAAATTTTAGCTTCTGTTTGGTTTTCCCTTTACAATGCTCACCTGCCCCAAATTTAACTCTCTCTTTACCTGTTGTCTCTTGGTTTTCCCCACTCCAGATGCCCTACATAATCCTCTTGACCTCTCTTTCTTCATGCCCCTAACACCCAAGATCAGTCAAGATCAGAAGTCCTGGTCTTACTTGTTTTTCAGTTGGTCAACAATTACTGATCACCTACTCTGATTCAGGACCTCTTTTGGGTGTAAGAAATGCAGAAGTAAATAAAACAAAGCAGACCACTTCTATCATGTTGTATACCAGTCTCATGAGCAGGATGGAAAGAATGGATGGCTATCACATAACTGGTCCTCCTTCAGGCAGAGTTGGCTAAGTGAAGGATCAGGCATTCTCTACCTTAAATTAGACATGACTTCCCTGGTCTAACAACCATCCTGCATGCTCTCTACTAGCCTCGTACCATCCAGTCTCTTTAAGCTCCTCTAAATTAGTTTCTATCTCTATTGAATCCATCATTTTTAGTCACCAAATAGCTATGACCACGTTCGTCAATTTCTATAGTTTATCTACTCAACTGCATGTGACCTCTGTATTTCTATTAGTCATGCAAATGAAAAAGACAGTAACCTTTTTCTTATCCTTTATCTTTCTGTCCTATGATTATGAGCCCTGAAGCCTGTCAATCATTCTTTGTCATCTTTCTCACACCTATGCCCTTTTTCCCCATTCCCATTGTTGTCCTTTTGTGACTCGATTGTTACAGTACTACCTTAATCAACATCATTAACTCCAGGATTATTTCCTTCTAAATCATCATCTACACTTCCTAAAACATGGTTTTGATCATAGCATACCCTAGTCTAGATACATCAATGGTACTCTATTGCTTACAGTAAGGATCTTTAATGTGTGACTTATTTTAAGTATATAAAAAAAGGTTTTCAGAAACAATAAAAAAATAAGATTTTATAACTTCTGAAGACCAGCTGCTCTTGGAGGGTCAGAAAGTCCAAAGAGGGATGACAGATATTACATAGAAGTGAAGATCACAGACTCAAGTCTAGCCTATACTACCTATGTGAATACAGTGTATTCACATATACCTGTATGTGCCCCAGTTCTCTTATCTGTACAGTGAAGAGCATAATACCAATTTCACTATGTAATTGTTTAAAAAAATTGCATCATCTGTCCAAAGTATTCTCCCATACTGAAAAACTCAGTAATTGAATCTATTAACAGAAATAATGATATTTAGGACAAGATGGTTGGTAGTAACAGGTATCGGATAGAGATGGCAGCACTGCCCATGTTTCCAAGGAGACATAATCAGACCCTGTGAGGCTCTTACAAAGGACCAGAGCCCATCACTGTAATAACTCAGCTGAAAAGCTGTACTGCTGTTCACCAGCCCCATCCCCAAGAAAGGCAGGAAACCACCCTCCAGCCTCCCATCTCATTATTTCCACTCTTTTATCCAAGCTTGTAGAGCTTCCCCTCTTTCAATCCATGTCTCCTTCTATTTTCCCATTTCCTTATCTGTTCTGAAAAATCCAGCTCTACCTCATTTTTCCTCCAACTAATTTTAAAAGCCTATAAAAGACTGCAAGTTAGCATATGTTAGACTGTGTCAGTCAGCTTGTCGTTGCTGTGACCAAAATACCTGACAAGAACAACTTAGAGGAAAGGTTTATTTTGGACTCACAGCTTCAGAGTTTCAATCCATGGATGGCCAGCTCCATTGCTCTGAGCCTGAGGTCAGGTAGAGCATCGTGATGGAAGGGCATGGCTGAAGAAAACTTCTCAGCTCATGTCAGCTGGAAAGCAGAGAGAGGGATAAGCTAGGAACAAGATATACAATCCCCAAGGGCACACTCCTAGTGACCTATCTCCTCCAGCCATACCCCATTTGCCTACAGTTACCACCCTGTAATCCATTCAAATTATTAATCCATCAAATGGATTAATCCACTGATTAGGTTACAGCTGTCATGATCTAATCATTCACCTCTGAAGATTCCTTCATTGTCACATGAGGTTTTAGGAGAACATCTCATATTCAAACCATAACAGACCACATCAGACTTCTGCATAAGGTCAAGTCCCATTTACATTAAACATTAGAGTCTAACCAATGTGGGTAATCCAGATAACTTCTGGGAAGTTAGAAGGAGTTTCTTAATAGGAAAAGAAAGAGAAACCCATAATATGCAAAAAATGAAAGGGGCCAGGCAAGTATTGATTAAGACCCAATATGACAATCATGGTAGATCATGCCCTTTCTATCTTGCTTTGTCCTCATATTGTCTCAGGCTTTGCAATGGTTGGTTCATGTGTCTGTCTCCATTACACTGTACACTTCTCAAGAGTACTGGCTATGTCCACTCACTTTAATATCTCCAGGGAAGGATACGGTGCCTTGCATATCACAAGGCAATGAGTGAAAGACAGAAGGAAAGGAAAGAAGGAAGGAAGGAGAAAGGAGGGAGGTGGAGGAGCAGAAGCTATTTTTATACACTTTAAAAGAGGAGAAGAAACTAATTTGCAAAGTACAAAATCAGGTAAAGGGTTCTAATCCTTAGCTGTATAAACACAGACGAGTGACTTAATCTCTTTAACCCTTAGTTAGTTTATCTGTGAAATAGGGATAAGTTAATAATACCCACCTCAAATAACTATCATGAGACTTTAAATAGATAGCTAAAATAATTGATACAAAGCCTGGGGTATATAAGGTGATTGATAATAACATTACTATTACAAATGAATGAAATTTTTTGAAAAAAGAATGAAGTCACTGCTTCTATGGTAATGAAGGTGTGAAGGTCTTGGCCTGGCCCACTCAAGTCTATCATTGGGTTTGGCCAGCCCATTCTGGACCTTTGTCATTGGAGAGCCACTTTGCCTCCGTAGCTTTCACTTAAATGGGGCTCTAAATCAAACTGTCCTCTGCCACCATTCTTCCCTGGGCTTCTGATTATAATCATGCTGCCTGCTATTAGTACAGGGATGTTTAAAACTCCTATAAAACAAGAGCTAATTGCCGATCTGCTTAATTAAAGTGAGCCTTTTGTTGTCACATTTACAAAGATAAATGAAATAATCAGCTGTGGACTAATGAGAGATAATTAGATTATGCAGCCCCAATAAATAAAGACCAAAATGCTCCCAATTGTGCCTGTATGTCAGAGAAAGACCATAGTGAGCTTTAAGGAAATGTGTGTTAGTGATACTTTATTTTAACAACAGTGCATAATTGTACGATCCAGCTCTCCAACTCAATTTTATTACTCAGATTGACAGCAATCAACAGAGAACTAGCAGCACCTTCCTGACTGGAACTCTACCGATCCTTTAATTAAAATAAAAATATTTATAATTTAGAAATAAATATCATTTTTACCCTTGACATACCTGATATAACTTATAATAAAGATACCCTTATTAATAAAGGGTATCTATGAAGGTAGCATTGTAAACCCTGCTATCTTGCCCCATAATAATTTATTAATTACTAAAAATATTACATTGAGTATAAAAATAAAATTGATCCAATATCAATTTTAGCTGACAGCAAGCAAATCTATTAATTCTTTTGTGTCACCAAACCATAACTGCCCTAAGTCGCTTCCTATGACATGTCCTTTTAAGACCAATTCTGGTCTCCTAAAACAGACACAAAGAGAAAGATAGAGGGAAGAAAAAGAGAAAGAGGGAAAGGGGGAGAGGTTTTAAGTGCCTACAGCCAAAGGAAATCAAAGCTCCTCCACACATGAATTGATTGATATGAAGGTGAAGATAAAATTTTTATTTTGCTCAGATAAAATAAAGACAGATTGCCCAAGACAAACAACATATCAAAAGAACCATCCCCCCACCACCAAATGACAGAGGTTACTACATCTGGAAAAATCTGCTAAGCTAGTAGTTTCCCAACTTTTGATGCATGGACCAGGGTTATGTATATTACACTCTGTAGTCATCCTTAATTATATTGAGAGTGTAACTTTTATTTTGCCGATTAAGAGTTTAAAAATAAGATCTATCCTCACCTCAATTTTACCACCAAATGGAGAAAAAAAATATGATCTTGTAACAAAGGGGAGGCCTTTAAATTGAAATCAAATAACTATATTAAGAAAACACACTATTGTCCTCTTTTTCTCATTTATTCTGCATAGGTAGAAAATCCATCTTGGACAGGCATCCCCCAAAAATCAGAATTTGGCAACCATAGAACTAAGTTACTCTATTACTAATATCTTGCAGTTCCCTAATGCCCAGGAACTGATGATTTTTGAAGTCAATATTCTAAGTCATTTTGTAAAATTAAAGGTTGATTTAGAAGGAGAATAAAGAAATCAAAGCCTTCATAGCCCTTAAATCCCTATAGCCCCTTCTGGTCCAGCACATAGCTGACCCAGACTATGACCTTTGATGAATAAGGCCAACATCCCTCAAGAAGCCACCCAAGTGTGAGCCCATAGGTACTCCTGGCAATAAGGCCAAGTTGATTTTCTACGAAACAGAAATTTCAAAACCAGTCTTCTTTTCAAAACATTTCCTAATTTATGCTCTACATAAATGACACACATTTTGAGTAGTTCTTTACAAAGGGACAGTTTGATACAGTGCGAGGGAAAGGGCCAGAATATCCCAGCCCCATTTCCAATTCTACCTGGATCATGGTTGTGCAACCTCATAACATAGAGATGCCCCTAACTCCCAGGACCAGTGAGATGATGAAAAGGCAAGCCAAGAAATTAGAGAAGCACAACATGAATCTTAATTCATTTCTGATTCTAGTCTTAAGTTACTAGATCTAGAATCTTAAAAATGTGTTTAGTGCCATGTTGAACCTTTAGTCTTAAATATAATGTCAACTTATGCAAAATTCTATCCAGTAATTCACTCACAGAGCCTAAATAAGTTGGCTCTGTCCTCACTCTTGAAATAATATATTCCTGCTGTCCCTAGAAACCCAGGCATGGATACAGGGGGGAGGGAGAGAAAGGCAGTCATAGATCAAGTGTCTCAAATGTCAATAAATGGCAAAGGAGAGTTATGGAGCACATAAGGAAAGGAGGAGGCTCGGAATATGGGGCTTGGGATGCCCTTTGACCCCACTCAGAGTAGCCCAGTAATAAATCCAGAGGTGAGGGACATCTTTAGATATTGGAGCCATCCAGGGAAGCCATAGAGAATTTTTCAGCATCATAAACAGTTTGGAAAGAAAAAAATCTAATCTGGAAAAATCAGAGCAGAATGGTGAACAAGAGAAAAAGCCTTAGGTAAGTATTTTTGTTTCTTTGTTGTTAACATTGTCTTATCTGAAAAATATTTATGTCACTACACAGACATTTGAAAAATCTTCCTTTGGACCTCTCCCCTAAGTCAGAGTCTGAGCTAATAAGACAAACACCCTTTGCAGGGCCACATGCAGATGATTGCCACTACTTGGAGAATGCTTACTCTTACCACATCTAGATCCAGCAGGTTTCATGGAAAATCAGAGGTCTGTGTAGAGCACATTTGCTACCCTATATGCCTGGATTACATGTCAGCTGCATTATTAATCAGGACAGGCAATGGTAGCTCCTATAATAATCCCCAAATCTCAATTTCTTCACATAAAAATAGATTAAATCTATTTCAAGCCCAGTCAGTGCAGATCAGTCAAGAGTGTTGGGAAGAAGGCTTCAGCTTCACACGGTAGTCAGAGATCCAGGCTATTTTGTCCTCAAGGCCTCAGACTCTCTGTTGGATGCTGGGGATTCAGGAAGTGGTGGAGTGGGAGGGATCTAATGGATTTTCAGAGGTCAGGCTTGGCAATGTTGCCCAACATAACCACCCAATTTCTATCATGAAGAAGGAAGTCACATGACCTCATTCGAAGCAAGAGATGTGTGACATGCAGTCTTCCTGTATGAACACATGGCATTGGCTCTGCTGCACCAGCAAAGCCCATAGAGAAAGATCAAGAGAGAACATGGAAGAGCAACCTCTAACTGAAGTATAGGAGATGTAGGGATCCAAGATGGCAGAATAGAGGAGATCCTGTTTCTGGCTGCTCTGTGGAATTAAACCAAGAAAAGTCAGGCAGCGTCTTCACAAGGTCTCACTTAGACGGAATACAACATCTCAGAGGTGCGACAGGACCCCTATACAGCGGATTTTCACAGAAACCATCAGAGCTGCAGTCACCTGTGCAGAAATCAGAGCCTCTGTGTTCCAGTAAGACTCCAGATTCCGGACCCAAAGCCCACTGTTCTAGCGTGCACATGGCTCTCAAGCAGCATACCAGAGTCACCTAACCAGCTGAGGTTCTTTCCCATGAAGGCCACACAGCTGCAATCTAGCCACAGCACAAAGCCATCGCAGCTTCCCCCAACTCACCAGACACCCCAGCGCTGGAAACAGACCAATTGCATCTTGGAAAACCTCTCTCACCATTTTTTGGTGGGCGTGGCTATCAGTGTGGACCTCCCTTTGAACAGGTTCCTGGTTTCGAACTTCTTCCCCTCCCCCCACCCCAGCTGCGATTACTCGGCACAGTGACTCCCCAACACAAAACTGCTCTCAGCAGAACGGGAATGGGAGCACAATGCAACAAGGGCACTGCCCACTTGGCAGGAGCCTAAGGGTGAGGGGACCTGATCAGCAAGGAGAGGAGGGGTCTAGTGAGGAAAGAGTGAAAAACCTGAAGCAAATCAGAGAGACCAGGATTAGGAAGCTCCAGGCAGGAGAGGGAGGTGATACAGGGAGGCTCAAGTCTTCTCACCCTGGTTAAGACAACTCCACCTACTGGAAGAGAAGAGAAGCAGAAAGGAAACAGAATTCTAAGAGTTTTGTTGTTGTTGTTTTTCCATCTTATCCTTATTCTTCCTCCTCTACCCTTCTATCCTCTGGCCCTCACAACCCCCAACATATGCGAAACCAAGAACTTTACATGAATTAGAACTATGAGAACTGAGTCACATGAATAATATAATATAGACAAATTTCATAAGGCCCCCGCTGTATTTTTTATTCTTTTTTTTCTTTTTTTCTCTTTCTTCTCTTTTTTCTTTTTTTTTTTTTACCTTTTTTCTTCTTTCTTCTTCTTGCACCCTCCAAATTTTACTATTTTAACATCCTGCAATTTTCTAAATACATATGTGTATCTGTTTTTATGTACTCTACTGTCCTCCCATGTACTTGTCTAACCTAAATTACCTCCTGTCTATTCCCCTGCTTCTAATCCTCTTCATTAGTGTTCTCCTTCAAATATCCTAAGATATATTAACCCCATATCCTCACATCTTTCCCCATAGCATATTGCCCTACGCCCAACCCGCAGTTCACTGTCCACCACCAGAAACTGTAGACCTTTTAGGAAACTACTGACTATTTTAAATAATAATTGAATCCAAAATTTCTGGACATTGAGATGAACTATAAATGTCTTAATAACAATAATTTGTTCATAAGTGATGTACTGTTGATATTAGGATCTGTTAACATTGTCCTTCTCCACAAAAGAGGGATTTTGGAACCATACAAGAGCACTACAGATCTATAGGGTAAAAACAATAACAGATCAGTCACCTAGAACTGGAAAAAAGAAATGTGAGCAACATGAAAAGACAAGGGAAGAAAGTACCACAAACAATTCAAGACAACACATCATTAGAAGAATTGACAGCTGATGCAGAAAAAATGACAGATAAAGTTTTCAAGATATGCATGACAAAATGACTTGGGATCTCAAAGAAGACATTATACAACAAACAAAAGGCAGTGAAAGATCACTTTCACAATGAGCTACATAAACAAATCCAAGAAGCAAAAGATCAACTCAACAGGGAGATAGAGGTTATACAAAAAAAAAAAAAAAACCAGAAATTCTTGAAATGAAAAAAAAACAATAAACCAAATTAAACACTCAAACCAGAGCATTTCCAATAGAGTAGACCACTTGGAAGACAGGACATCAGACAATGAAGATAAAGTATATCATCTTGAAAATAACGTAGACAATATAGGGAAAATGATAAGAAACCATGAGCAGAACTTCCAAGAAATATGGGATAGCATAAAAAGACCAAATTTAAGAGTTTGGGGGATAGAGGAAGGCATAGAGGTCCAAACCAAAGGAAAGAGCAATCTGTTCAATGAAATAATATCAAAACACTTTACAGATGTGAAGAATGAAACAGAAATCCATATCCAAGAAGCCTACAGGATGCCAAATGTGGAAAATCACACAGATTCACACCAAGACACATTATAATGAAAATACCCAACATACAGAATAAGGAGAGAATTTTGAAAGCCACAAGAGAAAGGAATTAGATTACATATAGGGATAAACCAATTAGGATAATAGCAGAATTTTCAACACAGACCCTGAAAGCTAGAATATCCTGGAACAACATATTTCAAGCTCTGAAAGATCATGGGTGCCAACCAAGAATCTTGTACCTAGCAAAATTAAGCTTCAAATTTGAAGATGAAATAAAAACTTTCCATGATAAACAAAAGTTAAAAGAATTTATAGCTAGAAAACCAGCACTACAAAACATACTTGGCAAAATATTTAAAGAGAAAACAAAAAACAACAATGAAAACCAGCAGAGGGAGGTAGCACACTAAAGGAAAAACTAATCAACAAGGAAAAACAATTCAAGTAAAATAACAAAAATAAACAAATATGGCTGGAAATACAAACCATGTCTCAATAGTAACCCTAAATGTTAATGGCTTAAACTCACCAATCAAAAGACATAGGCTTTTAAAAATCCAAAAATGATGCCTACAGGAGACTCATCTGTTTGGAAAAGAAACCCAGACTGAAGGTGAAAGGTTGGGAAAAATCATACCATTCACATGGACTACGGAATCAAGTAGAGGTTTCCATACTCATATCAAATAAAGTAGACTTTAAAACAAAGTTAATCAAAAGGGATAAAGATGGACATTACATACTACTCAAGGGAACCATACACCAACAAGACATAACAATCATAAATATATATGCCCCAAACAATGGTGTAGCTATGTTCATCAAACAAACTCTTCTCAAGTTCAAGAGTCAAATTGACCACAACACAATAATCATGGGTGACTTTAACACACCTCTCTCACCACTGGATAGATCTTCTAAACAAAAGTTGAATAAAGAAACTATAGAGCTCAATAACACAAGTAATAACTTAGACTTAACTGACATATATAGAATATTTCATCATGAATCAAGCGGATAAACTTTCTTCTCAGCAGCCCATGGATCCTTCTCTAAAATAGGCCAAATACTATGCCACAAAACAACTCTTAGAAAAGACAAAAAAGGTAGAGATACTACCATGTATTTTATCAGATCATAATGGAATGAAATTGGAAATCAATGACAAAATAAAAAATAAAAATTTATGTATCACCATGGAGACTGAACAATATGCTACTGAATGAACAATGGGTTGCAGAAGACATCAAAGATGAGATTAAAAAAATTTTAGGGGTAAATGAGAAAACAGACACAACATATCGAAATCTCTAGGACACTATGAAAGCAGTACTAAGAGGGAAATTCATTTCATGGAGTTCATTCCTTAAAAGAAGAAAAAGTCAACAAATAAATGACCTCACACTACATCTCAAATCCCTAAAAAAGAAGAACAAATCAACAGCAAAAGTAGTAGAAGGGAAGAAATAATTAAAATTAGAGCAGAAATCAATGAAATTGAAACAAAAGAAACAATTGAAAAAATTGACCAAACTAAAAGTTGGTTCTTTGAAAACCATAGATAAAGTTGACAGACCTTTAGCCACACTAACAAAGAGAAGGAGGGAGAGAACTCAAATTACCAGCATGAGTGATGAAAAAGGTGATATCAAACAGACACTACAGAAATATGGAAGATAATTAGAAATTATTTTAAAACCTTATACTCCAATAAAATAGAAGACATTGAAGGCATTGACAAATTTCTTAAGTCATATGATCTGCCGAGATTGAGTCAGGAAGATATACACGACTTAAAACAGACCAATATCAAGTGAGGAAATAGAAGAAGCCATCAAAAGATTACCAACCAAGAAAATCCCAGGACCAGATAGGTACACAGCCGAGTTCTTCAAGACCTTTAAAGAACTAATACCAATACTCGACAATTTATTTAGTAAAGAGGAAAAGAGGGAGCATTTCCAAACTCATTCTATGAGGCCAATGTCACCCTGATTCCAAAACCAGACACAGACACTTCAAAGAAAACTTCAGACCAATATCTCTAATGAACATAGATTCAAAAATTCTCAATAAAACTCTGGAAAATTGAATACAAAAACATATCAAAAAGGTTGTGCACCATGATCAAGTGGGATTCATCCCAGGGATGCAAGGTTGGTTCAACATATGGAAATCAATAAATGTAATTCATCACATCAATAGACTTAAAGAATCATCTGATCATCTCAATAGGATGCAGAAAAAGCATTTGACAAAATATAGCACCCCTTTCATATTCAAAACACTAGAAAAACTAGGGATAACAGGAACATATCTTAACATTGTAAAAGCTATCTACACTAAGCCTCAGGCCACCATCATTCTAAACGGAGAAAAAAATGAAGGCATTCCCTCTAAAACCTAGAACAAGACAGGAATGCCCTCTTTCACCACTTCCATTCAACATAGTTCTTGAAACACTGGCCAGAGCAATTAGACAGATGAAAGAAATTAAAGGGATATGTATAGGTAAACAAGAACTTAAATTATCTCTATTTGCTGACAATATATTCTATACCTAGAAGACCCCAAAAAAAACTCTGCTAGAAAACTTCTAGAACTAGTAAATTAATTCAGCAAAGTAGCAGGATATAAAATCAACACCCATAAATAAAAGGCATTTCTGTATATCAGTGACAAATCCTCTGAGAAGGAAATGAGGAAAACTACCCCATTCACAATATCCTCAAAAAAATAAGATAATTGGGAATCAACTTAACAAAAGAGGTGAAAGACTTCTACATTGAAAATTACAGAATGCTAAAGAAAGAAATCAAAGAAGACCTTAGAAGATGGAAGGATTACCTTGCTCTTGGATAGGCAGAATTAATATTATTAAGATGACCATATTACCAAAAGCACTATTTAGATTTAATGCAATTCCAATCAAAATCCCAATGGCATTCCTCATAGAAATAGAAAAAACAATCATGAAATTCATCTGGAAAAATAAGAAACCCAGAATTGCTAAAGCAATCCTAACCAGGAAGAGTGAAGCAGGTGGTATCACTATACCAGACCTTATACAAAGCATTAGTAACAAAAACAGCATGGTATTGACACCAAAACAGGCCAGTAGACCAATGGTACAGAATAGAGGACATAGACACTATAACCCACAAAATTACAATTATCTTATATTAGACAAAGGTGCCAAAAACATGCACTGGAGTAAAGATAGCATCTTCAACAAATGGTGCTGGGAAAATTGGAAGTCCATATGCAACAAAATTAAATTAAACCCCTATCTCTTACCATGCACAAAACTTAACTCAAAATGGATCAAGAATGTAGGAATTAAACCAGAGACTCTGTGTCTTATGGCAGTGGCATATATACACAATGGAATTTTACTCAGCATTAAAAAGTAGGCCCTAATCTTCATCATGTGGGTTTAGGCCGAACTTCCTTAGTAAGATTCCTCTAGTGCAAGAATTAAAACCAAAAATCAATAAATGGAATGGAATCAAACTAAAAAGTTTCTTTTCAGCAAAAGAAACAATCTGTGAGGTGAACAGAGAGCCTACATCCTGGGAGCAAATCTTTACCCCTCACACATCAGTTAGAGCACTAATCTCTAGGGTATATAAAGAACTCAAAAAGCTAAACACCAAAAAATCAAATTACCCAATCAACAAATTGCCTAAGGACTCGAACAGATACTTCTCAGAAGAGGATATACAATCAATCAATAAATATATGAAAAATACTCATCATCTCTAGCAATCAGAGAAATGCAAATCAAAACCACTCTAAGATTTCATCTAACTCCAGTCAGAATGGCAACTGGTGGGACTGCAAATTGGTACAGCCATATGGAAAGCAGTATGGAGATTCCTTGAAAAACTGGGTATGGAACCACCATTTGACCCAGCTATCCCTCTCCTTGGTCTATCCCCAAACAGCATACTACAGGGACACAGCCACATCAATGTCTAAGCAGCACAATTCACAATAGCAAAATGGTGGAGCCAACCTAGATGTCCTTCAATGGATGAATGGATTTTAAAAAGTGGCAAATATACACAATGGAATTTTACTCAGCATTAAAAAAGAACAAAACCTTAGCATTTGCAGGTAAATGGATGATGTTGAAGAAGATAATGCTAAGTGAAGTTAGCCAATCCAAAAAAAAAAAAAAATATCGAATGTTTTCTCTGATATAAGGAGGTTGACTCATAGTGGGATTGGGAGGGAGAACATGGGAGGAATAGATGAATTCTAGATAGGGAAGAGGGGTGGAAGGGAAAGGGAAGAGTCAGGGGATTAGCAAGGATGGTGGAAGGTGATGGACATCATTATACAAAGTACATTATGAAGACTTGAATTGGGTGTCAACATACTTTATATATAAACAGAGATGCAAAAATTGTGCTATATATGTGTATTAAGAATTGTAATGAAAAAAAAAATAGTGTTACCTTAGATTACGTAGAGGGAAGTGAAAGGAGGGGAGGGCAGGGATGTGGAGATAAGAAAGATAGTAGAATGACACAGACATTATTACTGTATGTGTATATGTGACTGTATGACCAATGTGATTCTACAATATTTACACTCAGAAAAATGAGAAATTATATCCCATCTTATGTATGATATATCAAAGAATATAAGTGCATTCTACTGTCATGTATAACTAATTAAAACAAATAAAAAAAATTTAAAAAAAATTGTTAGTTAATTGACCAATTACCTTTGTTACAATAAATTTTAAACTATTCATTGACAACCTACTGGTACTGTGAGACACACTGAGGGGACCCTGAGTAAAGACTTCCTACTTCCTATGGTCAGAAAGAACCATCTACTAAACGGGATCAGACATGGACATTCACATGATCCAGCCAAGCCTCAATCTTTTAACATCTGTAAAGTGTGACAACATAATGTAACACATAGTGTGGTTGTGAAGATAAAATGAGATAATATGTGAAGCTCATGAAGTGTCATAGTTTCCCCCTCCTCCTCCTCTTTGTCTTCTTTTACTCCATCTCCACATCCTTCCTTTTTGTTTTTTTTGGTCCATCCCTTTTTCTTCCCTCTCCCTCCTATCATCATTACTATTTTGTTATGTTAGATGAGGGCAAAGTACCATAAGAAGTAAATAAAAGGGGAAATTATACCCAATTGGAGAACCAAGAAAATTTAGAAGACATTGATATTTTGGGTAGACTCTAAAGATTAAATAAGAATTTTGATAATTGAAGAGGGAGAGAAAAGGCTTTCCAGGGGAGGGGGCAGCAAGAGTGAAACCATCTGTTGAGAAGCACAGGGCACAGCTATAATCTGATCATGGAGTTGATGAAAATAATGACATGGCCAGGGTACGTGGGTGGCGGGGGGTGGGGGTTGGCACTGAGAACAGGAATCAAGAGCTTGTAGTATACACCAGGTGCTCATGGATGAACATGTGCATGAACCAGGCCACATCATGTCTTGGAGGCTCAGTTTCTCATCCATAAAATGTAGGTGATAATAGGACCTCGGAGGATCATTTGGAGAAGTAAATTACACTGAATAATTGGGTTCAGAACTCTGAACCCAAAGTTGGCCAGCATAAGAACACTTATAAGAATAGCTCTAATCTTTATATAATTACTGCTATTACTGCTAATTCTTGTAACTCCTGTTTCTGCCTTTTTGTCAATAGGCAACCAATAAATATGTGATAACAAAATGAATACTCAAAGTATACTCAAATGAGCACAATTAAGGTGATGATTATAAAAATATTGGCATAATTAAAGCCTTTCCGTTTCCCAGCGTCTGGCTTAAAGATTTAAATGTGCAAAATGGAACACATTTCACCAAGTCTTTTTATTAATTAAGGGAAATAGATCTATTTTATAGTTAGTAAGTTAAAATGTAAACACTTTAGCTACACTTTCTAAAATTCAGCCCTCTTATTGATTAGTAAAAAGCATGTATTGAAAAGGAACAGTACTGTGGCCATTATTTGAATACACATTGAATTGAAGATAAACTATCTCTGCATAAAAGCAAAACTAAAATGCAAAGGGCTGGAGCTAAGTCTCTTCCACTAGAAACATGGACATGAGCATGGAGGGTTGTCAATGCTGAGATGGGAAATGTTACTTGTGGACCGCAGACTCCTTTCTGGACTAAGCAATGTCCACAGAGCTCCCTGAGGTTAAATAAGCCACAAGTAAGAACATCAAATTAGGAATTGAAATCATTAAAATGGGGGTGAAAACTGTATCTATCTCATTGGGCTATTAAACAAGTAATTGAGGATTAAACAAGCAATACATATAAACTATTCAGAATAGTTCTGGTATAAAGTAAACAAGCACTAGTTAAATGCTGGCTATTCTGTGTTGGGAAACCACTTTGACATGAGGAAATTGAGGTGCACAGAAATAAAGTGACTTTCCCAAACGCAGGCAGCTACTGGAGCATGCAAACTTCCTTACCACTGATCTTTATCCTGGGGATAAAGATTTTTGTACTGGGAACAACATTTTGTATTTACAATACAATAGTAAATATTGTGACAATACAAGAACATTTTAAAGGGGATAATATCCCCTTCCATAAATCCCTTGTTTGCCCATACCGACTCCAGTGCAACTACATCTTGGCTTCTAGAAGCAAAGTCTCTATGGAATTAGCAATTCCCTGGTCTCCCTCAAGGAGCAGATTAACACTGCTTAATGCTAGGAAGATCATATTCCCTTCTGATATTGGAACCTATAATTTTTCATCAATTAGAGGTTGGTTACAAAAAAAAACAATCAATTGATATTTTACTCACTGAGCCAGTAATCATTGCAGTTTTACTTTGGTGTCTCTCTTGGCAAATGATATGTTCTATTTGAAATTCACAAGAGGCCTTCAGAAAAACAAAACAACTGAAGGGCTTCCCCCCCCCCCACTCTTTCTTCTTCAGAGAATGTTTCCATTCTTAGCATTTGAAGTTTGAAGCTAATGGGCATAAACAGAAGAAAGCATAGCAATTACATCAAGTTTGCTTATAAAGAAGGATATTCCAGAAAATTCTGTGGGTTTTATCCTTCAACTTTGGTTTCATCTGAAACTGGAAAGGTGTGACCATCTCTATAGTGCAGCTCTAAAATAAGAACATCCACCACCATTGAGGAAATTTTGATTGTATACAAGGTGCTGAAGTTCATTTAATCTGTACCAAAAGTGTTAGAATGTGGGTACTTCGTTTCCATGTTATTAGGAGCTTCTGGAGGTCCTTAGTGGTTAAGGTGCTCAAGGGCAGGTCTTCAGAGAGGAATAGTTCAGGGACTTACAGCCAGATCAGTCTGATTCTTGAGACTCTATTTTTCACAGTTGGCCACTAATCTCCATAGACAAGGTCAATGCCCCAAACTCCAAAATCAGTTATTTTACTGGAAGCATCCTAGAGAGCCCTTCACATTCACAGACTTTGGAGCCACACTCATATTGGGCTCATGGCTGCTCTCTGTCCTATCTGCTGGGTGACCTCAGATGAGGAGTTTAACCTCAATTTCCTCTTTCATTAAAAAGAGAAAAGATGTATTTGAATACTAAATAATATTATGATATTATTTTGTTGACATTTTTTGCCAAGTACTTTCTTGAGACAATACAGAATGGTGGCAAGACTTCAGATAACCTGAAATAAGAACATCGGGGTTTAAATTTTGACTCTGACACTTGATAGTTCTGTGACCTGAGATAAGTCACTTGAGACCATAGTTTCCTCATCTGAAAACTGGAATATTAAATATGGCTACTTCATAGGACTAATATCATGAGTATGAAGTGCATTATAAGGTTAAAAAATTTAGTAGAGTGCCTGATACATAGTGTCACATATGCTACTATTATCACTTGTTTTTTCAGAAACATTTACTTTTGCTGATTACCAAAACTTCCCGACATAGCCTGAAATGCCTGCTTGGATTTCTGCCTAGGAATCTCTCCTGCTGGGGAATAACATAGGTACCTACATTTCACTCTGAGCCACCCTAGTCTTCCTTCTTCTGGCATTCCCAATCGCTGCTCTACCACTGGCCAATTTGGAAAGCAGTATGGAGATTCCTGGGAAAGCTGGGAATGGAACCACCATTTGACCCAGCTATTGCCCTTCTCGGACTATTCCCTGAAGACCTTAAAAGAACTACAGGGATACTGCTACATCGATGCTCATAGCAGCACAATTCACAATTGCTAGACTGTGGAACCAACCCAAATGCCCTTCAATAGATGAATGGATAAAAAAAAAGTGGCATTTATACACCATGGAGTATTACGAAGCACTAAAAAATGACAAAATCATGGAATTTGCAGGGAAATGGATGGCACTAGAGCAGATCATGCTTAGTGAAGCTAGCCAATCCCTAAAAAACAAATACCAAATGTCTTCTTTGATATAATGAGAGCAACTAAGAACAGAGCAGGGAGGAAGAGCAGGAAGAAAAGATCAACATTAAACAGATACATGAGGTGGGAGGGAAAGGGAGAGAAAAGGGAAATTGCATGGTAATGGAGGGAGACCCTCATTGTTATACAAAATTACATATAAAAGGTTGTGAGGGAATGGGAAAATAAACGAGGACAGAAATGAATTACAGTAGATGGGGTAGAGAGAGAAGATGGGAGGGGAGGGGAGGGGGGATAGTAGGGGATAGGAAAGGTAGCAGAATACAGCAGTCACTAATATGGCATTATGTAAAAATGTGGATGTGTAACCGATGTGATTCTGCAATCTGTATTTGGGGTAAAATTGGGAGTTCATAACCCACTTGAATCTAATGTATGAAATATGATATGTCGAGAGCTTTGTAATGTTGTGAACAACCAATATAAAAGAAAAAGAATCTGCCTGGGTGTGTTCAAACAGCCAAGAAGACCTCCATGAGGTCAAATGTTTTAGTAAAGTTGTCCAATCACTGTTCAAATAGATTTCCTTGGAGAGGTAAGTGCATAACAAGACAATGGGAAAACATGTCTTTAGGCTTCCTTATCTTCCCAGGTTCATTGGCATTCACACCTCGGAGCCGGAGACTGGATTCTTCATTTCTCTAGTCTCATAATAGTTCACATTCTTCCAGTATTTTCAACTAAGTCATGACTCCCACTGGTCTCCATTGTATGGTGTGCTATAAGACGTATCTTCTGAATCCCCCAGCAGTACTCCACAACATGGTGAACACAAAGTAATGGTGGATGAATACTTAGTCATTTTATTGGTAAGCATAGATTCCATAAGAAAATTTTATACAAGGAGCATTCAAGTGCTATACTCTATATATACCTTAAGGGTTAAAGAGTCTTGTCTGACTCTGTTTCCATTATACATCATTTTCCCCCTACATTTTTGCCCAAGTCACTAATGATCATGTTGGTAATGCCAGTGGTCATCTTGCTCTATCACCGATACTTGACACAATATATTCATTTTTTTCCAGAACACTACATTCATGGTTTTCTCTCAATTCCACTGGTGGCTCCTTCTCAGTTCTTCCCAAACTTTTAATGTTAAAGTGACTTAACTTCTTTTCTATTCTCTATCCACATTCATTTCCTTGGTGATGATATCAAATCCTGTGTTTTTATATACAGTCTATTGCTAACAACTGTTGGACTCCAGACTCAACATCAACTGCCTACTTGATCTAATAGATATTTCAAAAGTCAAAATGTCTAAAAACACACTCTTCATCATCCTCTGCCCCAGCCAATGTTAATAGTATTCCTCACTTGGCATCCTTCTCTCATACCCCAAGTCTAGTTCATCATGAAATTCTGTCAACTCCACAGTTTATCCAACATGGGTGCTTCTAATGCCTCATGTTGCAGCCACTATCACCTCTCCCAAATTACTGCAAGAACCTGCTAACTGCTTCTACCTTGGTTCCTAACAATCTATTCTTGACTTGGTAGCCAGAAAGCAATCTGGTCATGTTTCTGCTCAATCCTTTGAGGGATCCCCATTTCACTCAGAATAAAATTTATCCTGAAGATGGCTTATAAGATGCTGAATTATTGGGGCTGTTATTCCTCTGACCTTATCTTCTACCTCTTCTTCCTCATATTCACTCTGATAAAGCCACACTAACTTCCTTAATGTTTCTCAAACACACAGTTGTACTTTGACCTCAGAGCCTTTGCACTGGCTATACCTTTTGCCTAGAGTGTACCTTATCTACGTATCCACATAGCTAATGTACTCCTTCAGTTTCCTCGAGTCTATACTCGATAAGGCCTATCCTGCCAACTCAGTATTCATGTCAGCTATCATTTATATTTTGTCATGTGTAATATTTATGGCCCATATCTTTGCAATCTAAACTCCATACAGGCACACATATGGGTTGATTTGGGTCACTGCTGCATTCTTGATGTTAGAACAGTTTCTGGCATGTAGAAAGTTCTTCATGTTTTTTTTCCCCCACTAGTAGGGCTTTTTATTGGTCATTATTAAAAATCTGAATTTTAAACAGATTCTTGAACCCGTGGTTCCTATCCATCAGCTTGTTCAACTTTAGCACCTGTCTCTTCTCCCATAGCTTTTCTAGAAAAATATGGAACATTTCATGAATATGGGTGTCATCCTTGCACAAGGGCCGTGCTAATCTTCTCTGCATCATTCCAATTTCATTATATGTGCTGCCGAAGTGAGCATAGAAAGTTCTTCATGTTTGCCAAACAAATTGAATGGATTAATGTGGGAAAGGCATTTTCATGATTTGACTTATAAAATGAAACCTGTAACTATGATAGACTGCAAAAGCAGGCATTTCATTTATGAAATAGAAACTCTCAATATATCATTAGGGATCATCTTATAAATCAGGACTTGATTAACCATATCAGATATACAGACAGGAAATGGAAATCATAGTATAGTCATGCACCACTTAACAACAGTTTGGTCAATGAGACCGCACATTTGATGGTGACGTTATATCACCTAGTGACATCATAGCCATCTATGATGTTCACACCACAAAAACACTTGAAGACACAATTCCCACTTAATACCTCTATCATTAAATGAGGAGATGACTATATTTTAAAAAAACTTTTACTCAATTACACATCCACATACTGAATTGCTTTGGGTGGTTTTTATTTCATCTCATTAAAACTTTCAGATCCTTCTCATTGATCACCTGAGACAGGAAGATGCCCTAGAAGTTAAAGAGACAGAGTGAAAGGGCCATGTTGCATGAGTTGGAATCTCAACTCCATTGCTTACTACTTTAGCAGTAACTCCACCTCTTGGTAGCTCCTGTTGAAGACATTCAAGTATAAAGCACAGTAGAAAAACCTTCTGACATACAGTCTCCCGTCCAGTTTGCAAGTTCTGATGACAGGAAGCTCATTATTTGGGTAGTCTGCTCCTTTGCTGAAGAGCATCATGTTTTAGAAAGTTCTTTATAACGATACTGAGCTAAAAAATCTAGCTTTCTGTTAGAGTCTAGCATCGATTTAAAACTGACCCTTTCAACATTGGGGAGTATAAACATTTCCACATAAGTCCCAAACAACTTATTTTTTAACTTCTATTCCCAATTGCCAGCTTTGAGTATAGTAATTGTTATGCCCTCCTTGCCTCACAAAGGCTGTGGGATTCAGAAGAAACACACTGCATATTAGTATGTCCCAGGCATGGTACCCCTGTTGCCCAGGCCCCTCACTGTATGCCCTGAGCAGGAGCTAACTGAATGCTTTTATTTAATGAGCAGGCAACACACTCTCTCTCTGCTCACAAGTAAACTGCTTAGACAGGTAGGCTCATCTGGGGCTTCCTTCCCTCACTAACTCACTCTCCCACCCAACTCCCTCCCTTTTCACACCTTCTTTCTTAATCACATTGAAACATTGCCTGTAACATTTAGGGCTTTTCTAATTTAAAAAAATCATACTTTTCCAAAAATTGCACAAACTTTAAATCCTCAGCCTGCTTACCTGTTCATTCATCAATTACTGTCTCTCCATATATAATCTCAAAAATAAATTACATATTTATTTTCTGAAATCTTTGCCATTTTTCTTTTATCCTTCGCATCTGACTCACTACAAACATGTCTTTTGGCAGCATTCCTAGAAATTTGACTTTGAGATGAGGTTAACAGAATTCCAATGTGCCCAGTAAACTGGCCCACTGGTTCTAAACGGCAGAAGCAGTGAAGCTTGGTGGGAAAAGCAGAAGAACTCTGGGAGGGAGACTGCCTGGCTTTGAATCCAAGATCCAGGCTTTAAGTAATGGGGGAACTTAGATGAACCATTTAACTTCCCTGGCTTTCATTTCTTCAGTTAAAATGAGGGCAAAAATAACACCAACCTCAAAGTTTTAATGGGAATATTAAATGGGTTACTAGATATGTGGCACATAGGTCTGTGCTGAGCATAATGCCAAGGACCCAATAAATGTTAATTATCCATCTTATAATGACCACTGTTCTGGATGTGTGGGAGAAAGAAGAGAAATGTAAGAGGTGATCTCCGTGATCTCCACACACATGAAATTTGACTACAATTGAGGAAAAGAGAAATACACACACACACACACACACACACACACACACACACACACAACACCTTAAAGCCATATGAGAAATTTCAAGTATCCTTAACATTTTCCTCTCCTATCATAACTGATCAAAACAATGGAATTATGCCATTCTTATTCCAATCACTGATTTAATCCTTCCTTTCCATTTCCATTGCCACAGAATCATTTCTCACCAGGATCATCCATTTCCCATTGTGACCCTCTCTCTGCCCCAATCTCTGCTCTGCATTGTTCCCTGAATAGTAATACCCCCCAAAATTTTAACTTCCTTTTAAAAATTTCCACATTTTTCCAAAGACAGAAAAATTCTTTAGCTTAGCTCATAAGGAATGTGACTTCTGACTCGAAATTTTTTACTCCAGAATCATCCTCTTGTCTGTCATCTTAATACAACTATGACAGTTACACTGACCTCTCCCTCTTCCCTAAGTAGACCAGCCCCAGAGAGGGTCCTCACCGTTGCACATGACATCCCCTTTCCATAAAAGACAAACACCTGTTCACTTGTAAAGACCAGTTTGAGTGACTTCTTTGCAATGAAGGCTTTTCCAACTCTCCTCTGTGGTTAGTAGCAATTTCCTCATTCTCTTGTCATATGTGGGTCCCCTGTTTACATGAGTGAAAAAGTATTAATGTCATAATCACCTAGTATTAGGTTTCTTACAGAGAAACTGTGATAAGAAGTTGTCAGTTATGATTATGATGATGATGATTCCTGTTGTGCAGAAATCAAGTGCACCCCAACCCTGAAACTACCACAAGACCTCAACAGAGGTGATAGAATAAATATTTGTTGAATAAACAAATAAATGAATGAAGCAAACTGAGGTATTTCTCTGTAAAAAGTATAAAATTGGAACATTATATTTGAAATGCTTTGCATTAAAAGGGGAGAGTAATCTCCATACCAAAAACTTTGGCTAATATGGTTACTACAGTTAAACATTAAACTCAAGTCTGAGCTTCCAGGAAAGAAACTGCAAGATAAAAGACAAACTATCTCATTGTCTGATTTTTTTTTTTAGAAGAAGCATATCACATAATTAAGAAAGACAGACATTTTCCCAACAAACATTTCCCAAAGGACTTTTCTATGTGAATATTACATGAGCAACATTAAGTAACATGGATGTTTTCTTCTACAGTGTAAAAAAAGAAACATTATTTCTTCAGATATTTTAAATTCATTTTCAGTGAAGAAAAATCGCAGAGCAGGAACCTATTCTAGGCAGAAGCAGTGAGTAAAAGAAGGGAGACTCCCCTGGGGTTGGAAAGTGCCAGAAAGAAGGGACCACCAAGGTCCTGCATGAGAGCCTAGATGTGGATGCTGCAGGTATAGTGTCAAGGGACGAGAGAGAGTCTCACCGAGGTCCTCTCCAACCAGGAATCAGGCTGACAGCTAAATAAGGCACAGAGTAGGGGGCAGGAGGGAATCTCTGCAAAGTGTCTTGAGCAATAATGTGAAGTTATATATAGTTCAAAATAGACTTGGGACTCTTCAGTAACATTATTTGATGTCTTAAGAACTAAAGATTAAAATGAGCCAAAGCATTGTTTAAAAGTGTGTTTCTGGGATACCTCAATCATAAGATAATTCAGCTTTGGTAAGACAACATATGGGAAGTAGATAGATCTTATCAGGCTCTGGATACCACCTTCAGGTGGCCTCTCCTGCCTTCCTCAGCCCAGGCTGCCAGGGACCACCCAGTGGTCTTGTATCATGTAACCATGTGCACATCTCACATTGCTTCTGTCTCCCTTGAGCTCCTCTAGGACATGTATCAAGACTAATTCCACTTTGTTCCACCGACATAGTGCCTGACACAAAATGATCAACCACTAAATATCAATAGCAGAAAGGAAGGGAGATTGGGGATCACCTCAGGTGATTAAAAGAGTATTTGGGCGCTACAATGCCATTGACAATAAGGCCGTAGAAGAAGTGCTTATGGGGAAGGGTTATAAGACTCTTGGTATTTGCTTGGCTAGGTGGTGTCATTGAAACAGCTGGGAAAGGCTAGGATGGAAATGTGGGCATTAACAATACGCATTTGAAAATTACCTACCATAAAGTAGAAGCTGAACACTGAGAGAAGATGAATTTTCCTTTAAATTGCATCTGGATGAACAATTATCCTTTGATTAAGATCTTGTCATTTTTTCTCCCCTTCACTTGGAACAGTTACTGCAGAACCAGGATTCAATTCAAGCTCTTGGCTTTGTTTGAGGAGGGCTCAAGTCCCTCCCTTGAGACCACATTACTCACCAACTAGTTTCCTTCTGCTCCAGTGAAGCCCACTGAAGCATCCTCTGTGCATGTCTTGCTGATCACTCCCTCGGAGTATCACTCAAGCCATTGCCTTCAGGTAAATCCTTGGCTGTTCTTTCAAAACCCAAACTTAAAAAGCACAAAAAGCTATTCTAAAGCTTTTTGATTGTCCTTTGCTTTGTATGTGTCTTATCTACCCAAGCAGAACGCAAAACCCTTAAGAACAGAAGTTATAGCCTTCCCCTTTTTTTTTATCCTGCATTGACTTTAAACATGATCATTCTGCACACTATGCCAATTAATGCTTAGGATGTGAGTACGTGGAAGACAGCTTCTTATTAAACATTTAAGGTTTCCAGATCATTGTTTCTCTACCAAATATCAGCAAAATCTCTTCTTACGAAGCCAGCACTATCCACTTCTCTCCTTCAGCCCTTGAAGCTTTCAGGTTCTAGCTCTGATCTCATCATTCTTTGAACCTTTCTTGATGGCATCCACACAGATGGCTCTGCCTCACAGCTATTTGGTTACTCCAGCCTTAAACAGTCTCCAAGTTTATGTCACTGAAGCTGCCAATGGGCAAGTCTAGAAATCCTCACTTAGCCCTGTTAACTAACCTGTCCCTTTTGAAAATCTGGAATGCCGTATGTCCTCTTCTCACATCCAGCCATCTCCCTGTCAAGCCATGAATCTGCTTCTCTCTTCTCAGTCAAGTAGATCAAGCCTCCACCCTCATTGCAGCACTTGGGGAGTCTTTCCTTTTGTGTGTGATCTTTTCATCTTCTCAGGGAGAGGATGAAAAGAGGTAACTAGCAAAGGCCCAGCTCATAGCATGTACCCACTAAAGCAAGCTGCTCCCTCTCTCTCTCCCTTTCTCTCCAATAATGAGGAGCTAATGCTTCCCAAAGTAGTCATTCTAACTATTCTAGAAACCCCATTTTTTTCTGAATGAAAATTTATTTCTCAGGGTTTCCCATAGCCACAGAACAGTTTCTCTGGGGCAGTAAGAATAACAGTGATCTTTTTTTCCTCCAGATCAGTCTGCCAGCAATCCTCAGACAATTCACAGAGCCCCTCAAGTCTTTTCATCTCCAACCCAACCCCCCCACACACACCTTGACTCCACCTGCACTTCGAGCCCATAATGTAGTGGCCAGGTTAGTCTCCTTCCACCTAAATATTCCAGTGCCCTGTGCAATAACCAGTAACATCTGCCAGAATACAGTCCTGTTCAAAATTCCCGGGACGACAGCATGAACATAGTCTGGAATCGACAATTTTTCCTGCTCCGAAATGGCTTAAAAGTAAGTCTTCCTTATTGTTTTACTTACAAGTCGAACTCTGTAAGGGAGGGTGGGAAGGAAAAAAACTCCTAGGATTGCAAGAAATGGTAATGCCAAGTGAATGGGGATTTTTTTTTAAGAGTCTTGAATCCTGGGGGCTTGTCTTGTTCTTTTAACTAGAAAGTTTGAGTCTTGATCCATTAATCCAGAGCTAATAAATGTCTGGTGGCAATTTGCCAGTTTGAACTCACAAGTGCAAGCTTATTCATTATTAGGAAGTAGCGATCTCTGTGGGGAAATGCTTGCAAACAGGATTAGCAGAGCAAGGGGAGGGCAAAGCCTTTGGTGAAAAAATGTGCCCATTGCTAATCAATGGCCCACAGTTTCTTGGTGCCACGAATTGCAAAAAGCAATAGGAGCCCAGTGATCATAATGTTCATCATTCTCCAGAGCAGGAAGTGGACTTTGTGCACTGGTTGAGTCAGGATTTCTAAAACTTTGTCACTTAGTGTCCCTGACAACAGTAGCCAGTAAGCTTGTGTTCTCTCGGGATTTCAAAATGGAATCAAGATATAGTTGAAGCCTTCCATTCATTCTTTAGGATTTATGTAACTTTAGCATCTTATTCCACAGTATTACCTCTTATGCTTTCATATAAAAGAATGAAAAGAACAGGTTTCTCTTATGTAATTCCCACAGTCCACCAACTATGCCCCTCCAGAGCTTCATGTCCTTAGTTGGAGAAGTCATGGCCCTAGCAGCCTCAGTGAGACCATCTTGGAGGTCTCAGTGATTATTTCAGTGGCTGTTCCTCTGATTTATGGGTTTATTGATCCCAGAAAAAAATTATACCAGAAAGGGTATAGCACTTTGAGATCTCAGTACAAAAACAGACAAGCAGTTTGGATCTTGGCATTGTATTCATGCAATTCCTGACCCGAGGCTGCTTAACCTCTCCAAGCATCAATTTCCTCATCTGTCCAGAGGTATCTAATTCGTAGATCCTGTTGAGGACTAAGTCAGATGCTGTGTGTAAAGTGTTCAGTTCAACAAATACATTGTAAATGTTTGTTGTCATGATACTGGGGGTGATCCTAGACATTCAGAGGGTTCCCCAAAACCTTGCCCTTGTGAGCTAAACAGAACCTTGAGAGTGGCGTCTAAAGACCTTTGTCTTAGCTGGGCACGGTGGTGCACGCCTATAATCCCAGTGGTTCAGGAGGCTGAAGCAGGAGGATCATGAGTTCAAAGCCAACCTCAGCAACTTAGGGAGGCCCTAAGCAATTCAGCAAGATCCTATCTCCAAATAAAACATAAAAAAGAATTCGATGTATGGCTCAGTAGTTAAGCACCCCTAGGTTCAATTCCTATTACCAAAATAAATAAATAGAGACCTGTGTCTTCCTTTTTGCTTCTGCTATTAGTTTGGGAGAGGTCTCAAATGAATTACTGAGGTCTCAAAGGAATCCCCTGGCATCCTTATCTGTGAAATTGGGAACATGATACCTGCTTTAGATATCACAATGTCATTGATATTTGAGAGTATTTCGTAAAAACTGCACATATATAACATAAAATCCACTTTCCTCTTCTTCAGGTTTTCCAGATTTACTTTTTAAGGGGCTTTTACTCCTAGGAGAAGCATGGAAAAGATGTGAGAAGGCTCTAATCTAAATATAGGAGATGACCTTTGTCAACCATGAGCCTTTACTCCTCTCCAGAACAAGTACCAATAATAACAAATGACAGAACACCATATTCAGCTCACCATGCCAGACATTAGGTCAATTCTTTACCTACAATCTTTGTCTAAATTTTGCAAGATCTATGCCATGGTTACACTGAGTTTATAACCAAAACTTAAATTCAGAGACATAAGCAATTCATCCAGATTTGTAAAGCTGGAAATTGAACCAAGTCTGGATAACTTCAAACACCTGAAAAAGCTCTATTATCCCACCTTCAAATGAGCCAATGATCTGACTTTTTAGTAACCTAGAATGAAAGAAGCCTATTTAGAATTTCTCTCCTGAAGATATTTAAGATTCCTGACCGTTCCTGACTACCCTTGGCCAAGTACAGGCTGATGTTGTAGTTTCAGAGTCAGTAACTAGTTATGCCAGAGAAGGCGTGAGCCTGAAGTCCCTGGCCTTTCCCTTCCTTCTGAGGAGCCAAATAGGTCTAAGATGCTGTGGGGCTGGAGTCACAATGATGAGGCTTAAATTCCAGTTTGAAAACCAACTCCGTGTTACTGTGCAAACTACTTTATGTCTCTGAGAAGAGATTATATATATCAGAAAAACAATTAAAACTATAATTATAATCTCAGGCTTGGGGCTGTGGCTCAGGGTAGATCACTTGCCTAGCACATATTAGGCACTGGGTTTGATCCTCAGCACCACATAAAAATAAATAAATAAAAACAAAGTTTGGGGTTTTTAAAAAATAAATAAATAAATAAATAGAACTATAATCTGTACTTTGCAAAGATTTCTAGGGGAAATAGCGAAGGTTGTATAAAGCGACTAGTACGTAAAAGGTAGCTAACAGTTATGGCCATTATTGTTCACTATTATTTTTATAATGAGGTAAAAATCTTCCATACAAAACAACTGTCTGATGTCACATTACATGAAATGTTAAATCTGATCTATCCTTATATAGCTCTCCAAACATTAAGCAGATATGTGCAACTGTCCAATAATTTATGTCAGTTCACAAATTATATCCATCTAAAAGATTTTACATCTTCTTTCTAATCAAAAGCTGTCCTGAAGTGGTTGAATTCAGATAGGGAGAAGAAATCCATGTGGGTTAGCAGAGAAATCTCTGGGGAACATTAAAATGATTCTTGAATAATTTTCAAATCTAATTGTATTTGCACTTCCCACTGCTCTAAAGCCAAATCAAAATTCAATGGCAAATGAGCAAAGTCCTGCCAGGATCTCATGATTTATCACATGAAATTTCACCATGTATAGCAAGCAGCAAATGAACATAGGTTTTAGAGACATGTGCTTGAAATTCTAGATGATTTGTCTGTTCCTGCTGAGAAAGGTAGACCAAAGAGAGTCAATTATGCAACTCATGGTTTGGAGCTGAAAATTCCTAATAGGAAGGCATGCATTTGACCAGGAGAATGCCTTGGAACTCATGAAGACACAGGAGAGTGGTAGGAACACAAGTGGAATTCAGCAAGATATATTCAATCCTGTTCCCCCTGAGGGTGCTGAAAACCAGAAAGAAGGACTAATTTTAAAAAGACCCCCAGAATTCCTTGTCTATGCTCTCCACATCCACCCTGCCCCCAGCCTTCTATTTTTGCACCACAATTCCAGGGAAGAACCAAAAAAAATCGGATGAGAAGCTGAGGGGGTACCCAGTGACTACACTGACCTTGGCAGCAGCTCCCATGCCCTATAGGTCCATCTGTTTGGAGCCTTGGGTATCCCCTGAGGGAGAAGTTCTCTGTTAGCCAATTTAGCCAAAACAAGGACTAGACTGACACTTCTCAAAGATCCACATCCTTTAACCAATACACGCTGCTGCCAGAAAGGCACTTTATTTATAGAAGTTAAGAGCTCCAACTCCAGAGTCAGGCTGGTTCTTTGCTGGGTCATCTTAGATATGTTACTTAACTTCTCTTAGAAACTAATCACTTAGTTTCTCCATCTGAAAAGTGGAATGAACAATAATGGTCCCCATCTCTTGAGGTTGTGACAACCAAGTGACTGATGTAGAATAGATAGAAGATGCGAGGCACTTGATAGATAGGTGCTCAGAGCACATCATTATTATTCTAAACAATGCACTTGTTTGTCATGGAGTTCCCTAGCTTGTTTAAACCTCACTATGTGCTTTCAGGTTCTCATTCAAATCTCAGGACAACCCAGGGATGTCTGGAAGGTGCCATTTATTCCCATTTTACAGATGGAGCTCTGTGACTTGGAGAGCTTAAGGTTTTTTTCCAAGGCCATGAGCCCAGTGAATATCAAGGGGGAACCTGAAGCCAAGGTCTAGGTCTCGGGTTTAGAGATCTCCTGTTTACATATAACACAACTTAGAATTTTGGTTGAAATATTTGATTTAATTAAAATGAATACTTTCATGCTCTCCCTGCATCTCCTTCTGTACCCAGCTGAGGATCCTTCCTGCAACATGCAGGTTCACAGGTTTGCCTTCAGCTGCTGGGAGCAGCCTTCCCAAGAACCAGAGCTTACACTTTTTTTCATTTAATCTCTGGAGTTTGAGGTGCTCCATTGTCACAAGGGACAGGACCAAAGCCAGCAGGCAAAAAACAGCCACAAAGAAAATCAAGCAAACCACTTGCAAACAAATGATGGTGCAGGTCAGACTCACCACACTGGGAGGAGACTCCAAAAGGATTCCTAACTTTCCCCGTGTCAGGACAACCGGCCCTGTAACAAGCTCTCTCTGATGAATAAAATTCTAACTGTACCTCCAATTAGATTTCACCTACCCCAAAGGCAGACTAATCACAGATTTTAAAGTGGCCAATGACAGGATAATCTCTGAGGTGAAGGACCACTTATGCACCCTCAGCCAGTTGAGGAATGTTACCCCAGCAGGTTGGGAGGACTCAGGTACAGACAGAACAGGGGACAAGAGAACTGGAGACACTTGCCGGGTGATTATTCACAGAAACTCCTGATTCAGACAGGAGTAAGTCACATGAAAGGGAAAGATAGAAAAGGAAGCCCAGAAAAAAGCATTTGGTCCTTGGGTTCTCTGAGGAGGAGCAGATGGACATAATCAATTACTTAAATAATTCAGCAGAGAAAGAAGGCTGCTTTTCACCTGAATTATCCAGATAATTTTAAAGAAATATTTTGGGTGAGGACTTCCTTTTAATCCAAATGATCTGCTTAGATTTCACGGAATAATTCGCTTCTGCCAGCCGGGCTTCCAGGTCTGCCTCAGCCGAAAAGGCAGCACTGCCCCTGTTACATTTGTACTTCAGCAAAGAATTGGTTTCAAGCCAAGTTCTTTTTTTCTCCTTTGTGTCCTGGTAAGCTTTTCCTCTGGAAATAGACTGGGCTGGCTGTCCCTTTGATCCCATTGTGCAACTCTATCTCGTTCATCAAGCTTTGGCACCTGACCTGTTACAAGGGTATAGAAAATAGTACAATTTGAGCATTTTCAAAGTGATGGTTTTCTATTTTTAAAAAAGGGATATTTGACAGCCACCTTTAGATCCACTTGCTTATCGGGGTTGCGTTTTAACAAATTTTTCGTGAAAGTATACCATTTATTTGCCAAAATTGGAAAAAAACGAACAATGGTGCATTCGTATCCCATTGAATATGGCTGAGAACATCAAAATCTACAGCACGGACTGACAGAAAGAGAGAAGCATCATATCAGTGCTGCATCAGAAAATGGCACAGGGCTTGAGCCTCTACAGCCCACAATAAAGATGCTCGGATGAGAGCTAGGGGTTGGTTGTCTCCAGCTGAGCCGAAAGGAGCCGTTTCCCCCACCCATCCCTTGGGTGTATAGATCAGAAGTGACACAGAAGTAGCCCTGGCCAGACACCTCTTGGCTCCATCTTCACCGGGAGCTTTCACTGATTACAGGAAACCACTGTTAACTGGATGAATAAATATCACATCTGGAGGCAGAGATCCCATGATGACTCAGAGCTGCCTCCCCCCCCCCTTGGGTTTTCTCACACAACTTGGTGGCATGAGGGCCTTCTCCCCCTTGCAAGACAGCTCATCACAACCCTCATCTTTTCATCAGATAGCCCTGTAACTTCAGGCAATAAGAAACATCAAACATCCAACCCACCATTTTTTTGTAATAAATATTTTACTATGTTTAAACCAAAGAACAAACAACAAAGCCAAAGTATTTGTCTCTCCCTGCTTTGCACAGAGATATAACTCTAGTCTTAGCTAAAAATGTTTCTGGTGATTCTAACAAAATGTAATTTAAATGGTATTGGTTGTACCCATTTAAGAACATTCTGATATTTTTCCTGCAACATTTTGTTTCATGTTTTTGAACCCTCTCTACTAGATTCTAACCCTGAGAATGGTCTCCCTGGATGACATTACTGTTTCTTCTGCTTCAACTTGCACAAAGCATTTGGAAACCAGGCCAGGCCTTTCCGGAGAACCTCAGTGTTGATAGTCACACTTTTGCTTCCATTTGCTTGTGCTTCTGATTATAACTCAATATGTTTTCATTCAGGTTGTAGAGTGCCCCTTTTTAGCCTCTAGCTGCTGGATGACACCATCTGTGATTGCCAAGGAAATTAAATTAAATTAAGTTAAAATTCAATCAACAGAAGATTGTTGCCTCTATGACTTTACTTGGAACCTTGAGAGCATAAGCGTCTAAATGCTTCTTAAGACAGAAACAGGCCAGCTCTGCCCAGCAACACTGGCCCTTGGTTAGGACTCCCCCAGAGTCAGGGGCCAGGGATCCACCCTTTCGGTTCCATCTCAAATGGCCTGCAGCAGCATCTAGGAGACAGATTGTTTTGCCTCTGCAGTCTGAGCTTGGCTTAGGGCAATCTTTGTTTCTTACCAAAAAGAAAAACTTTAGATTTATGGAGAAGAGGATTAGGAATTTGCACAATATCTTATACACCATATCAAAATAAATTCTGGAAGGATTAAAGGGTTTTATTTTACAAATAAAAACTAAACCATACAAATGCAGTTTTGTTTGTTTGTTTTGATGTTTAATTGGTTCATAAATTTTGGGTTACTTTATTATTATTATTATTATTATTATTTGTTCTTTTTAGTTATACATGATATTAGAAACCATTTAACAAGGGCATTTTTTTAAAAAGAGTAAACATTGATCTCAGGAATTTGTGAACATTAAAAGTTCCAATAAAAGAATTGATAGAGTTGAACATACTAAATTTGAAAAGGCTCTATCAAATAATACTTACACAAATGCAAATTTAAGTGACAAATTAGCAGGAAATGTTTATAACATGACAAGCAACATATCTTAATACACATTTAGACAAAACACATGTACATGAGTATATAGAGAGATTCTTATAACAAAATCAGTAAAAAAAATCCCATTTTTAGTCAAAAGACATTAATAGTAATTAGCAAATTAAATAAATACAAATGGCCAATATCTTTTCAAAGTCCCCTATTTTATTAAAAAGTACACACATGCACAGATGTACACATCAAAATCAGAAAAAAAAAAACTATGTGGCAAACTAACCAAGATTCAACAGTTTATTATTAATTTGGTGACAATTAATTAAAATAAGAATTCTCATACATTGCATATGTTAAAATAAGAAATTTCATGCCTTAACATGCTACCATCTTCCTAGATCCTAACTTGGCAATGTGCATGAAATCTTAGCATACTTGGAAAGAAATTTAACTTTAAGAAATAACCAAAATATGCACAGGAAATTGTGTAAAAGACCGTTTTCTGCAGCTTCCTTTATTACATCAAAAAATTGGAAATAATATAAATATCATTCTGACTACATAAGTTACATTAAATACAAAATGCAATGTTATATGCTTTTTAAGAATATATAAATAAGGGAAGAAATGTTTACCATACAATATTTCTAAAATCAGTGTGAAAGTTTTTATATGTGAATGTGTGTTTATATATACATAAATATATAGATATATAGATATACACTGTTTTCATGCATATTTCCCTTAATATTACATAAAATGCTTCAATATCATATGTTGCATATACAATACATGCATAAGTACATATAAAATCACAAAGAGATTGAGAAAATGAAAAAATTGACAAAATATGAATAATAATTAAAGTGGAAACTTTGCCATTTCTATAGTTCTTATATTTCTGTGTTTTCAAAAAAAAAGTATGAGTTTAATTTATCATTTAAAAAATAATAGGTGTCACGACAACTACTATTACTAAATAACAATAATAATAATGTGCTTTTACCGTATCTCCTAAATGGCAAGGGTCTCATTCTCTTCTTGCTGTATAGTGAGGTATATTTCATTACCATTTCCCATAACCATGTTATAATTATCTTCTTAACCAGTTCATAACAGGAAGTGCAAAGACTCACAGTAAGGCAAAATACCAGTAAAAATTTCCCAAGGGAAAGAACTAAGTGGTCAAGCCAGGAAATGTGGTTTGCATTATCATATGTGGCTTCACATTTTGCCTCCCAGCCCACCACCCAGTTCTCCTATAGGACTGCTCTCCATCCCCCACCAACTTCTCGTCTAAATAAATCCATTCAAATTTGGAAAGGAGCTGTTGCCCTCCTGCTATCTGTTCACACTTAATCATTTGAACCCACGTTTCTTCAAACCTGAGGTACAACGGATGTACTCCAGGCACAATATTTAGACAGTTGTGAGTTTTTCTTGGCGCATCCTCCAAAGAGAGAATTGTTCTACCACGTTACAATGTATTGAGCACTCCTGATGGTCTACAGTTCTACTAAGTTTCATATATTTTATATATTTCATATATTTCTGTTTCATATATTTTACCTTGTTTTTAATTATTAAAACAATCCTGCAAGGTAGGCATAAACAGCCCCATTTTACAGATATACTATGTGAGGCCAAATCTGACTAGAATTCCATAGTTGAAATCTAAATTTTAGTCAATGCCAAGTACCTACACTCTAAACCACTGCACTTTATTATCTCCAAATGAGCTGGGTGTGGTGGCGCACACCTGTAATCTCAGCATCTCGTGAGGCTGAGGCAGGAGGATCACGAGTTCAAAGCCAATCTCAGCAAGAGTTAGGTTCAAAGTAAATCATTGAGACCCTGTCTAAATAAAATACAAAATAGGGCTGGGGATGTGGCTCGGTGGTCAAGTGCCCCTAAGTGTAACAATTGGTATCTCCCCCAAAAAAAAGTGATACAAGAAATTATGCTTTTAAAGGTAACCTAACTTCAAAGCCTACCACTGGATTTGGTATTTAGAGAGGAGGCTCATTGATTTTCATCCTTCTCCCACTTTTTCTGCAGATTGTTACTTGTTATCACTTATGTCTTTGCTTTCCCACCCCCTGTTAACTAATCCTCAGCATTAGAAACCGACATGCTATGAACTCAAGAGACTGGAAGCATCACATAGTTCTGGAGGATGAGTTGTTGTTATTCTTGTTTTGTGGATGTATTACTGAGTCCCCAGACACTTAAGGGAACCTCCTAAGTCACATCCCTAATGAGTCACAGAGAAGGGACTGACACCTGGTGTTCTGCTCCTTGTTCCTGGAAGCTAGCAGCATATGCACCATTAAAGATTTTCACTGCAAAAAAAAAAAAAAAAAAGTTCTTGTTTCATAGCTGGTGATCCTTAAACCATTTACAGATAACTTGACTTCTGTATAAATAAAATGAGGTTTATTAGAAAGCTGATATTCTTTCTGCAATTCCTCTTTGCATGAGTTACCCCTCCATGATAATAGCTCTATACCAAGAGCTTTTGTGAGTTCTTTATGTTTATTGACTCATGTAATTCTCCTAAAAAGACTCTACCAGGCAAGATACTGTTACTATACCCATTTCACAGCCAAGACAATTGAGGCCTATGGATAAATAACCTCCCAATAGGGCAGAGAGATGGGGTTTGAACCCAGGTAGACTGACACCAGAGACCAGGCTCTGTCCCACAGCACTGCACCAATTCTCTAAACAAAACAAGTGTCATGAAACAGCACCAGAGTGCCATGGCCAGAGTGATTATTTTCATACTATTTACAACACTACCACTTAAAGATGTGGGAAATTTGGAGCAGTTCCAGAGATACATAATAAAAATTATTAATGTTTAGAAAATGGAACATATGAGGAAAGGTTAAAACAAGTAGAATTTTTTAGACTTAAATAGAGAAGTCTGAAGGGGAATTTAACAACTCTTGTAAAGAGTGAAGGATTATGATGGAGACAATGGTAATCAGAGTTTATTCCCACTCCACGGAGAAAAATGCTAAATAAAACCAGCTTAAATTGCAGCATGGGGAAATTAAACCAACTTTCAGGAAGAGCGTCCATTAATAAGCATTCTATCAATTATGAATTTTATTTTATTCTGGCCCCTTTATTTTGCCAGTTTAAACATTATTCCTAATTAGCTCAAGAATTCCCTTTTTGAATCACCAGTGATTAAAAGGTATGCAGGATAGTATTAGCTTCAAATGTTGCATTTTTCTTCCTGATTCTTTGACAGACACTCAAAACAGGCTAATATGAAAATTGTTTAATAAGCATAGATGATTAGTCAGACTATCTTATTCCCTGACCCGTCTCGTGAAGCATTTCCGTGATGCAACCACCCAGAGTAAATGGAGCATCACTTTCTTGAGATCTCTGTGAAGAGAGGTAGAAAACAATTTGTCTGGGCACTTTTGATAAAGTCTAGCCCAGAAGGTAGGAGGTGAATGGCATTGACCTCTTGTGGTTCCTTCCTGCTGGATGACTCTATAACCCTTCCATTGGGTCATCCATCCCAATAAAGCTTCATTGTTAGAACCTATGGTCTCTTTGCAACTGGGAAGAATAAAGAGCAGGAATATTATAGGTAAGAATTGTTGATGGGTAAGACAAATCAGGCACCAGGCTAATTTGAAAACATCTTACTCTGTCTTCAGTTAAAATTTACTCAGTGTGGTTTTAAAACTATTTGTCTTAGAATTATCTGTGGTATGGTACTTGTTAAAAATTAATCAACATCTTTAAGAGAGTTGCAAAAATCTGCATTTTAAGTACTCTTTCCACACTTTAAAATAAGGACCAACCTCTTTTCACAATTGAGAAAATTGAATGCTAAAGAAGTCAACATTTGTCCACCTAGTTACTAGAAGAACCAGGGAGGGAGTCAGATATCCAGAATTCTCATGTTAATAAATTTACTTGGAAGCATAGTAAATAGGTGGTTAAAAAACACCCTGTGGAACATACCCTTGGCATCAAAGCAGTGATGAAACTAGTCTATTTTTTCTGAATCATTCCATTATTTGCTATAGAGAAAAATACCAATGGTCTATGGGTCGGTGAAGATGCTTAGCATCAAAAATAACTGCATCTCAACTCCAAGTGACTCAAATTTTAAGTAACTACATTAGCACATCTGAGGGAAAGTCCCGAAGTGAGGCAGGCTTCTGGTGCAGTTGATCTAAGGGTTCATCCTTCCATTTAAGACCAGTTTCATCATCTTAATGTGCCTAGGGCCTTTTTTTTCCATTTTCAAAGTGTGTTAACCAACTTCATCTTGGGGCATGAGCTTCCTGTTCCACGTCCCAACCTACCTTCATGACCACTGACTACAGAGTCATTAACTGTTGGTCTTAGGAGATAAAAGTATCTTATCTATATATAAACAGGATCCCACATGTACTAAAAACATACTCATGTGTACAAAGAAAAATGTAATTTCTTTGCTTTTGTATTTGAACTAATCTTCTTCCCAAACCTACAGAATCTAGGGCAGCTAGATTTTTGGTACAATCTCCTGAAATTTGAGAATTATTATAATTTAAACATTGCTTTAGGTAACTAGTCATCTTATTTGGCTTAAGGACTCAATATTTCAAATTCTTCCTGCTCCTCCTCAAAATGTCATTTAGGTATACAGGGAGTGCTAACTGCAGAGAGGAGACAGGCAGTTTAGATCCACACAGCTTTATCCCAACATCCCTTGTGGGTGTTCCTCAATGTGAAGGGCAAGAACACCTGACTCAGACTCCCACACCTCCCTCGATTTCTCTGGATCCAGGAGCAGTGGACTTTCTCCCCACTCTCCCTGTTGGTATCAACATCCGTGTCCCACTCTCCTCCTTTCACAGTAAGTGTACACACTCGACTCTCCTGCCCTAACCAGAGTGGCTGAGGAGTGTACGAAGGTAGAAATCTGATAAAAGAGCATAAAAAGATACTGCTTCAAAAGTTTTATACCTGTTATGCAAGATAATATGTTAAATACTCCGGGCAACCTTCACAGTCACTTGGACAAACATATTCCACTAAGGAAAGCACATATAGGGAAGAAAGAGTAGGGCCCAGTTGTAGCTAAGCATAAAAACATAAAACAAAACCTATCATCCCTGTGAAATATCAAAGCTGAAAAGATATGTCTGTCCCCTTGGAGACTGAGGTTTAAGTGCAAAAGGGTAACGTATCCATGAAATAAAGAAAAGAGACAGGTTTCCAGTAATCCCGACTGTGTCTAGACAGGCGACATCTAAAAGCCATATTGTCCAGAACTGTTTTTGCCATCAATCTGCATGGTGATGGGGCACAGAAGTATCAGTGACACCAGTGCCATTAACACATAAGCAGCAGAAAAAAAATTCAGTTCAGTCCAGTCCAGAGCCACAGCTGGAGAGATCTTTCCTATTAAAGACAGGACTCAGTTTCAAAATAGTTCACTTTCTTAGTTAATACTTCTATCTGAAAATTATAAATTAAAACTTAACATATGATGCTTGATGTAATGGCATTCAATAGGGTCAAACAGTAATTAATATTTGACAATTAATTATTGGTCGTGAAAATGACAATGTTGTTCTCCTTTTATTTTCTAACAGTATAATTAATGTTTATGTTTGAACTTAAAACCACATCCTATACTTCTTCTACAAAACATCCTAAACCTAGCTATAAGAAAAAGCAGGCCTTTTAAAAATAATTCTGTTTGTTAAAGAAAGAACCAGTGATCTTCTTATAACTCAAGTCGAAAAAATTAAAAATTTAGTTTGAGTCTTTAAACAAACATTGTGAACACCTCTGTATTAGACCAGCTTCAATGCTAGAAATCAATGCTAATTAGCCAAGGTCAATGCTAATTAAAAATGCATTAAAATGGAGGGAAAAGTTAAAAAAGACAGAAAGTAGAGAGAGGGATGCTTAGTGGACTATTGAACCTGCCACCATATGCAAATAGAATAATACATGCAATGAAGTTTTTTAGAGCAATGAAGAAGATAGGAGATTTCCTCTATTGTCCTGTTTCCGATTTTAAATAGGAGATTTTGTGACTGAAAGATTGTTTTGGAAGCCCAACTAGGGGAAATAGATCTTTAGCCAAGGTTGACTTAATAAAAAGAGGGCCAGGTTGAAAAATTAATCTGTAGAGGCAGCATATAGAAAGTGGCATCAAAGCTGGAATGTGAAAGATAAATATTTCCAGGCAGAGAAGGCGGAGGGGAATGGAGAGAAAGACATTCCAAAGACAGGGAAGGGCATGTGCAAGGCAGAGATGTGTGCCATCACTGAAGTCACTAGGGTCATCTCATCACATCACTGAAGTGATGTAAAAGGAGATAAGGGAGACTTAAAAATCACTGTGAGCCCCAATGTCAAGATCTGAAAAGAGAGTGACAAGAAACAAGGATAGAATATTCCACCCAGTGATCTTAGTTAGAACACTGTCTGTGATTAAGGCTGGGATGCAAAAGAGTTTAGTAAATAAGATGTTGAAGCATGAAAAGAATGAGCTATAAGTGGTGGTGGGGGGGAGATTATCCAAAAGCTTAGAAGCATTATAAAATAAAGGGAAGAGATTTTTTTCTGTTTTTGCTAGAATTGAAGAACTTGATCATATGTCAGACTGAAGTAAGAGCCAGCAAGACATGGTAGAAAAGGGAGATAACTGATACAGCGGGGTTCCAGGTGAGAGAGGAAGAACAGGTCAGGGAAGTACTTTCTTGGGTCTAGAGAATGGTACAGGTTTAGATGAGATCAAAATGGAAATCAGAAATTAAGGAGTTCTTTTCTCAAAAATATTTTTAGTTGTAGATGGACACAATAACTTTATTTATCTTTTTATGTGGTGCTAGGGAGTAAACCCAGTGCCTCACACATGCAAGGCAAGAGCTATACCGTTGAGCCAAAATCCCAGCCCAGAAATTAAGGAGTTCTTGATGAATCATCTCTAACCACTCATAAATAGAAGCCAAAGCTCTTCTTTTTATGTAAACATCATTATGTTCCATACATGATTTAAGGTGGGTAGATGAGATGGTCCCTCTACTGAGGATTCTGACAGGCATTGCACTGGAAAACAGAGCTGTTTAGGGAAATGGAAGCACTAACCAGAAAAGAAAGTTTAGTCCTAGAGGATCTTGAGGACCAACAGCTATTAGAAGTCATGAATTTGTACTGATACATACATGCATGAATTTGGGACTATCTCCATCAGTATTCACTAATTGGCTGTTCTGCTAGAAGTGTGCAGGAAACACATCAAAAACATAAGCTGGGGTTCTGGGGGTGCAGCTCAGTGGTGGAGCACATGTTTAGCAGCTTACAGCCTTGAATTTAATCTACATCATTAAAAAACAAACAACAATATCAAAAGCAAAACCAGGAGAGAGATATAGAGATGAGAGAGACATTGTAATGAACAACAGCAATTTTAGGGAGGTACCAAAAGAAATCAGAAGGCTCACAAACTGAGAAGCTTGAGGAGCAATCACTGTGTTGGTGAGAGAGAGCAGGGAGGATGAAAGGTTGTGTCAGAGGAAGAATTGTTGAGCTTTCGATTTCAAGTGTGACAGTCCCCTGATGTCAACATTGCTACAGAGAAGAACTGATGTGGACTCAAGAGGAAGGTCAATGGCATTGAGGAGGTTGAGGAACTGGAAATAAGACGATAAATGCTTTGCTTATATGATGTAAAAATTCACTCAGGTGATGACAGAAGTTGAGAGAAGAAAAATCTCCAGGTCACTTACATCAGAGGTGAAGGAGGTAATGGCAACAGGGTAGGAGAGGAATACCACAATCTTTTCAGAACAAAGAAGAATAGGATCAAAGAGGCTGTGGGAAACAGGAGGTGCCATGGCAGGGGGAGAAAAGCAAACTCAATTAGAGTGATACAGGATACGTTACATCTCCAGATGAGAAATATGGCCTGGTTAGGGCCAGGAGCACTATGAAACGAGACTGAGGTACCAGAGACACAGTACAAAAGATGGAGAGAAAGATCTGGGGTGAGAATGGAAGTCAGGGAAGATGATGCCCCAGAGAAACATGGAGGCAGCAGATTGAGGGACTGGTAAAAGAGAGTCAGCATATCCATGTAATCCAAGTTCTTGGGCTCAATTGAATTGACTGAGCTCAAGTTTTATAATTTCAGGGTGTTACTCTTAGGGCCCAGAAAAAGCTAAGGACCAGAGGGGTATAAGCCTGGTGCTGCAGCTACTCCCTACACCAGCTCTGTGCTGCAACTACCCAAGGGCCCCTGGTGATAGCTAACCTGGGCATCTTCACTGCTATGTCCAATTTTATTAAGGTTAGTTGTTACTAGTAAGTATCATGCAACTTCTTTTTCTTATTTAACACTGGCATGTTGGTAAATTTTCTGCTGAATTGTAGTATATCTTCCCCGACTTTAGTGTAGACTCTATAAAACTGTGATTGGTTTTACTGACCAATTTAGTTAGGTTACAACCTGGCTAGTAGTTCTTCTGTTTTGTAATCTGGGAAGGAAATAAATTTGAGATGTCAATTTCCCCCTCTTCCCCTGTCTGCTTATGGTCAAGTGACCCAGATAAATTGGGCCACTAATATTCACATCGTATGTGTAATGGCATCTAGGTTTTTGGTCCTCAGTAAGAGAGTTATTTTAACTGGCACTACAAGTATTTGTCATCTTAATTTCCCTGTCTATACCAATGTACATTTTAACCATTTTTGCCATGGCGAACTAAATGTTTTCTATGGGTTTTCTTTCATAGCTTTATGGTTAACCATCTCAATTATAATAAGACCAGATATTTATAGACTTCCTTGTTCTCTTTATTAATTTGATCTTTAATCCTTTAAACCTATCTGTCACAACTGTCACAGTAAACCAGAGACTGTGTAATCTTAGCCACCCTATAAAATGCCTAGACAAAAATTTCTACCATAATTATCTTTGTCCATGTTGATGTTTCTTAGCATATCATCTTCCACATGCACATTTTGAAAAAATAATGAAATCAAGAGAAAGCTTTCTTTTTCACATATACAGCTTTAATGGATTTAATGGATTTTCTGTCTATTGAAAGGTATAATCATTGCTGTCAACATAGATATGGGTTTATGGATATAAAACTTGTACTCACTGAGGTAGACAAAGAGTTAAATTAAAGGGCCAGTCAGAAATCTAGTCCAAGCAAAGCAGGAACTGAAAGGTCTCTTCTGCATTCCTAAGCTCTGCTCATTTTCTCTTTTGTTGGAATGCAAACACCAGGAAAGCCTCAAGGAAATCTGGAAGAACTGGTCTCCCTATCTTAGAGGCCCTTCTCAGTCTCTGCCTTTTTCTGTCTAGACAAGCCATTAAGTGTGCTTACCCTTGACCAAGTGTTCCAGGCTCCCAGACCTGAATTTTCGTCACCCCTAGAAGGAGTTCTAGGGAAGAAAAAAGAAATCAGGAACAATGAGAAGCAGGGAAGGACAGAGGGAAGGAAATAGGAAACAAGTAGGAAAGAAGCAGGAAGAGAGAGAGGCAAAGAAAAAAGAGGAGATAAAGAAAATAAATATAAGAACAGAAAAAAATAAAAGAATGAAAAGGGAGATGCTTAGAAAAAAAAATAGATCTTGATTTCGAGCACAAAATGCACTTATCTACCTTGGAAGATTTAATCCTAATTTTAAAGATGAGAATTTTATGGCAAAAGTCCTGAAATCCTTTCCCTTCTCACGGGACTTGCGTCAACCCATTTACAAATACATAAGGTTTTGAAAGAGAAAACATGTCAAATTCTGATAGGGTCACAGATCAGAAGTTAACCAAACCCACTGAAAAATATTCACTCTGAAGAGCTGACGGGCAATCACTGGGAGAAGACTGGAAGTCCCAAGGGTTCTGCTCATGTGAATTAGTGGTTTGTGGTTCATGCTGCTGTTTTCTGATCGTCATCTTAATGCTTAGTTTTCAGGAGAAAGAATTTAGGATTTAGATGGTTGTTCTTAACCAGGGTCAGGATGGGAGACTGTGGTCAGAAGAACTGGAGGAGAATGCTGTTTGGAGGTCCTGGACAATGGCTGTGACCAGCTATTGCTTCTTTAGCAACCCTAAAGAAGCCAAGTATAAATGACTATAAAAAAGAAATCCAAACTCTCTATCCACAGCTCTTAAAAGTTCGTTAATTAGGCCAGATACCATGGTGCATGCCTATAATTCCAGCAGCTTAGGAGGCCAAGGCAGGAGTTTGCTAGTTCAAAGCCAGCCTCAGCAATTTAGTGAGACCCTAATCAACTTAGTGATACCCTGTCTCTAAATTAAATAAAAAATAAAAAGAGATGGGGATGTAGCTCAGTGGTTAAGTGGGCCCCTGGATTTCATCCCTGGTACAAAAATTTTAAATAAGGTTCATTAATTAGCAGTGTATATATAGTTTCTATGAGATGGTCATTCCTATGCTTCAATAAAATTGAGCTTCTAAAATATTTAATAATATGCAAATTCACTTCAGGCATATAATTTATGAGTAACAAGTAAAATTATAAAATAAACTTATCTGAAACAAATAAGAATTTAAATTGCATATAATTATAACCAAATTTAACTAATTTTGTATTAGACATTTCTCTACAAATGGCTAGCCTTGTTAGCTTACAGATGCAAGTGGAGACTGCATGAATGATAATGCCCGTATGTCACGCCCAACTTGTCATGAAATCCAGCTCCTGGCAAGTCTCCTGGGTTTCACTGGAACCCCATGGATCTCCTAAGATTAAGTGGACTTCTTATCCTAACGTGGCAACAGTTGATCTTCATGAAGACCACAGAGCCACTGTGATTTTCCCTTCTACCTACAGTGATGAATTACTTAACCACAGGGATACTTTCTGAGAAATGCCCCATAGGCAATTTTGTTGATGTTCAAACATTATAGAGGATACTGAACACAAACCTAGATGAAGTTCCACTGCATACCTAAGCTAGAGGGTAGAGCCTGTGATTCTTATGCTTCAAACCTGTAAAACATGCTACTGTGCTGAACACTGTAGGCAACTGTACACAACAAGCATTTGTATATCTACACATAGGAAAGACATAGTATCCAGGCGTGGTGGTGTACCCTGTAATCCCAGTGACTCAGGAGCCTGAGGCAGGAGGATCGAAAGTTTAAAGCCAGCCTCAACAATGGTGAGGCACTGAGCAACTCAGTGAGACCTTGTCTTTAAATAAAATACACAATGGGGCTGGGGATGTGGCTCAGTGGTTGAGTACCCCTGAGTTTAATCCCCAGTACTAAAAAAAAAAAAGAAAAAAAGAAAGAAAGAAAAGACATAGTAAAAATATAGTATGAAAGATTTTTTTTAAATTAGTATAGGACATTTACCATAAATGGAGCTTGCTCTGGTAAGTAGGTAAGTGGCTAGGGAATGTGAAGTTCCTGGGATGGTGCTGTCCATGACTTCAGACTTTATAAACTTTTATTCTTTAAAACTTTTTGACTCTTATAATAATAACACTTAGCTTAACACACAAACACATTGTATAGCTGTACAAAACTACTTTCCTTCTTTGTATCTTTATTCTATAAGCTCTTTTTTATTTAATTTTATTTTACTTTTTAGACTTTTTTGCTAAGAACCAGTTAAACTTTGATATTAAAAACCAAGATACAAACACACACTAGCAGGAATCTACACAGGATCAGGATCTTCTATATCGCTTTCTTCTGTATCTGGCCCCACTGGAAGGTCTTCAGGGCAAGAACACACAGGAGCTGCCACCTCCTATGGTGATGATCTCTTCTGGAAGACCCAGAAAGGACCTGCCTGAGCCTCTTCTAGGGGTGGTGTCACTCTTTTCAGAAATATGTCCTGGAAGTTTGCTTGGATAGTTTCTTTTTGTCATCATAAATTGGCTTGTAAGAAGATAATACATAATGAACATTTCTATTAATGAGAACCTTTTGGTGTTTGAGTTCATGTTTTCAAACTTTTTAAGCAGCTTATTGAAGTCTGCAAAAGCTTCTACTAAACTCTTCCCTATGAATATTCTTGGGAGTTCTTTTTTTATTCTCCTACAGTTTCCTTTTCTTTTGTCTCTTCAGCTATCTGTTCACCAAGCTACAGGAAATTTTCAGCTCCATTGTAATCTCCTGAGACCACTATCATCTAGGCAGTCTATCATTGATCAAAATATGACCACCTGAATCAAATGGCTCTTTCAAAGTTCACCTCTTACCTTCTTTTCCAATAGAAGCCTGACCCAACAAGACAGAATAATGTATTTGATAGTCACCACACAGTTGGCTCCTCCAATCACTACAACCTGCTCAGGTGCCACATGCTCAATTCCCTCTTGTCATTGGGCAAGCTCTCTGGTAATTCTTTAGATTCTCTTACAAAGAGAACTCTGGCTGTTCTTCCCTATCAATCAGTCCATCAGATTTATGCAATGGATAACTCAAGATCCTTGTATGACTATGTCAGAGAGGCTTTGATGGAATGCACTGTTTGTAACCTCCTTCTCAGGGAATCTGATGCCACAGTCTTAGATAAGAAGGCAGCAGATTATGTGACCCACTCTCCAAGCCATGGCAATTGTTGGACTGGTGATAAACACCTGACCTGAAGCAGGGGCTTCCAAAGGGTGGTTAACAACCTCTGATATAGTACAACCTGTGACTTGGCACAATGTAAACCAGTTATTTTTCTGTCCTGGAAGTAGGTGGTAGCAGAATAGAAAGAAAAAAAACATTCAGTGGAGTTATACTGGTAGGAAACCCGCAAACTTCTGCTTGTCATTTCAGAGAGCTGGGTGTGCAAAAGATGCTTGGCATCACCATAATCTAATTCCTTTAAGCTTAGGATATGTAGAGAGTTTGTACTCCTTGATTCAGAGAAATTCTAATGTCTACAATGTTTAATTTCAATTTCTATTCCTACCTGATTCATCCAGAGAAGAGTGATGTACTATCTGAGCATAACGGAGGCTCTCTCATTACAAGCCTTCAGAGAAGAATGTGCACATTGTAAGTAACTCAGGATTATAGTGTCTGGCATAGGGACCCTGATGTCAAAAGGGACAAAGTCAGAAGGAAAGCAAACAAGGTGTCTACATTCTGACCATCTTTGCTTTTTTGACATTTTCCAAGAAAGAGCCCCCACCCCCACCAAAGCACAGGAAGCATGAGCAAAAAATAGACAAGTCTAGATGCATCAAACTAAAAAGCTTCTGCACAGCCAAGGAAACAATGAACAGTGGAGAGACAACCTACAGAATGAAAGAAAACATTTGCAAACTATACATCCGACAAGGAGTGGATATCGCAGATACGTAAGGAATTCTAAAATTCAATAGCTGTGTTAGCTTTCTGTCTCTGTCATGATATTACTAAGAAAATCAATTTGTAAGGAGAAAAAAAATTCTTTTGGATGAGACTTTTGGAGTTTTCAGCCCATGATCTCTTGACCCTGTTGCCTTTAGGCCTGTGATGAGATAGAACATCATGGTGGGGAACTTGTGTTAGAAATAAGCTGCTTCCCTCATGGCAGTCAAAAAGTAAAAAGAGAGGAAGAGGGGCCAAGGTCCCAGTGTTCCCTTGAAGGGCATCCCTTCTCTAGGCCCCATCTCCTGAAGGTCGCACCACCTCTGAAGAGCACCACAGGCTGGCATTCAAGCCTTTAGCAGACAGCCTTTGGGGACATTTAAAATCCAAACCATAACAATATGATAAAGTGTGCAATAGATCTAAACAGCTGTTTCTTAAAAGAAGATATACTACAAATGGCCAAGAGGTATATGAAAAAAAAATGTTCAACATCACTAATATCAGGGAAATGCAAATCGAAACCACATGAAATATCACCTCACCTGTTATTGCTTAAATCTTAGGTGTCCTCTGAAAAGTTCATGTATTAAGCAACATAGCCGTGTTCCCAGGTGAAATTCTTAGATTATGGTGCTATGACTCTATCAGTGGATTATTCCACTTGATGGATGCATAATTTGAATGGACCGCTGGGTGGTAAGGGTAGGTAGGTGGGGTATGGCTGGAGAGAGTAGGTCATAGGGGTGTGCCCTTGGGGATATATTTTGTCCATGGCTTCTTTGACTCTCTCCTTCCTGACTGCTATGAGCTGATAGCTTTCCTCCACCACACCCTTCCACCATGATGTGCTGCCTCACCTCAGGCCCAGAGCAATGGAGTCCACTGACCATGGACTGAGACCTCTCAAACCTTGAGCCCCAAATCAACTTGCCCTCCTTTAAGTTGTTCTTGTACATACTTTGGTCACAGCAATGAAAAGCTGATTTTAAAAAACAACCCATTAAGAATGGCTATGATCAAAAAGTCTAAAGATAACACGTGCTGGCAAGGATATGGAGAAAGGAGCACCTTTGCATACTCTTTTTCAAAATGTTAATTAGTTCAGCCGTTTTGGAAAACAGTAAGGAAAAAAAAATTAAAGACAGAGCTACCATATGATCCAGCAATTCCACCTCTTGGTATAGATTCAAATGAAATGAAACCAGGATGTTGAAGAGACACTCCAGTGTTCCTTGCAGCACTATTCACAATAGCCAAGAAAGAGAGACAACCTAAGTGTTCATCAGCTAATGGACTCTTCTTTCTATAGAGAAAACATTTCACATATATACAATGAAATACTATTCGGCCATAAAAAAATGAAATCCTGTCATTTGGGATAACATCATGACATCAAATGAAATAAACCAAGCACAGAAAGACAAGTACCACGTGGTATCACTTATATGTAGAAACTAAAAACCTTAATCTCATGGAAGTTGAGAATAGAATGTTGGTTACCAGAAGCCAAGAAGAATGGAGCTGGAGGGTGGATAGGAGAGGTTCATCTGTGGCTACCAAGTTACAGTTAAATAGGGTCAAGAAGTTCTGGTGTGCTATTACACAGTCAGATGATTATAGGTAACAATAATGTAGGAGATAAATGTTTAACCTCACTTAAGCATGACGTAATGCATACACATATAAACATAGTACAGGGTACTCCTATATATATATATATATATATATATATATATATATATATATAAATTTGTGGTTTTATATAAATTTTTAAACAATCTTTAAAAAACCTAGGGTTAAACATTCTAAGGACAAAAAGTCTAAATGACAATGCAACAGACCTATCTTGTGGCTGCCATTGATGTTGCTCAGCACATTTTGGTAGCTGCAAGATTTCCTGTGTTTTTTCTGCATGATTACTTGTGGTTTTTCCAAAGGTGAGCCTTGCCCCAGACTCCACCACATGTGACTAGTTTCAACCAAGGAGAATCCACCTGTGACATTTTAAGGAACAAAGTAAAATCTTGAAGTCTAAGCCTCTTCTGGAAATCATGGTCATAAAGGTGTTAAGTTCACCTGCAGCAGCCCTAGCAGTTGGCTGTTTCATGAGCATCAAGTGACAGGTGGCAATAACACTGCACTTTCTACTAGAACAGTCCCATGTAGTAATTGAGCATTTCTCCTGGCCACTCATTTCTGCTGTGCGTCATTCACACTTGGTTCTCTCACTGTCACCCAAAATCTTGGGCTTCCCAATACCCTGTACTAAAGCCTTTTCTGCTAACCTCACTTAAGCTGGCTCTGAGGACGGCAGTTGGATCCTGCTTGATATAAAGGGTGAGGAAAGCCTCTTACACACCAGTAAAGAGAGCTGCTCCAACAGGGCTGAGCTGAACGAGAGATAAACAAAAAAGAAAATGTGTTTTCAGTAGGCAACTGTTTTAATCAGCTTTTGTATCACTGTGATCAAAAGACCTAACAACAATGTCAGAAGGAATGTAGAGGAGGAAAAGTTTATTTGGGGATCACCGTTGCAGAGGTCTCAGACCATAGTTGGCTGACTCCGTAGCCCTAAGCCCAAGGTGAGGCAGAAAATCATGGCAGAAGGACCTGGCAGAGGGAAGCAGCTCAGGACAGGTAATAAGGAAGCAGAGAGAGAGCCTCTCCTTTCACCAGGGATAAAATATAAATCCCAAAGGCATGCCCCTACCTCCCCCAGTGACCTACCTCCCTCAGCCACACCTTACCTGCCTACAGTTAGCACCTAGCTAATTCTTTTTAAAATTTGTTTTAATTAGTTGCACATGACAGGACAATGATCTTGACATATCATACATTTGAATCAGATGGGGTATCATTTCTCATTTTTCTGAGTGTACCGGTTGCAGAATCACATTGGTCATGCAGTCATGTATATACCCACAGCAATAATAATGTCTATTTTATTCTGCTGTCCTTCCTTTCCCCCCTTCCACTCCCCTCCCCTCCAATCACTTCTCTCTACCCAATCTAATGTGACACACTTTTTTTTCCTTTCCCCTCACATCGTCATACATGCATTTGGTATAATGATGAGGGTCTCCTTCCATCTTCCTTGCAATTCCTCTTCCCTTTTCCTCCCACCTCTCTTCCCTATTTAGTGGTAGTCTTCTTCTCATGCTCTTCCTCCCTATCCCATTTTGACTCACCCCCCCTTTATATCAGAGAAGACATTCGGCATTTGTTTTTTAGGGATTGGCTAACTTCACTTAGCATAATCTGCTCTACTGCCATCCATTTCCCTGCAAATGCCATGATCTTCTTATTTTTTAGTGCTGAGTAATATTCCATTGTGTATATATGCCACATTTTTAATCCATTCATCCATTGAAGGGCATCTAGGTTGGTTCCATAGTCTAGCTATTTTGAATTGTGCTGCTAAAAACATTGATGTGGCTGTGTCCCTGTAGTATGCTGTTTTTAGGGCTGATGGGTATAGTCCGAGAAGAGGAATAGCTGGGTCAAATGGTGGTTCCATTTCCAGCTTTCCAAGGAATCTCCATACTGCCCTCCAAATTGGCTGCACCAATTTGCAGTCCCGCCAGCCACCCCCCCCCCATCCTCGCCAGCACTTATTGTTGTTTGACTTCCTAATGGCTGCCATTCTTACTGGAGTGAGATGGTATCTTAGAGTAGTTTTAATTAGCATTTCTCTGATTGCTAGAGACCACCTAGCTAATTCTTAACAGTAGATCAATCCACAGATTAGGTTATGACTCTCGTAATTTAATCATTTCACCCCTGAAATTTTTTACATTTTTCTCACACATGAGCTTTTGAGGGACACAACCTATTCATATCCTAACACCAACAAACACCCAAGCAGATGGTTTATGTTTGGAAATAGAGAACATTTTCAATGAAGTGAAATGGAAGTTGCTCTATGATGGACCCTTGCAAAATCTCATCCTTCTTTCCTTTCTTCCCCAAGTGCTTATTTTGCTGTTTTCATGACCAGTGGCCATTTACGTGCCTGGCCACCCATAGATTCTAAGCACCTTAAGGATGAAAGCTGTGCTTATCTCCTGGTCCTCATGTCAGTCTAACACTGGGTTTTGAACTTATTAGATGTGATAATAGTCTTTATTGATGGGGTGTGGTTGTTGATTGCAAGAAGTTCCCAGCCCCTCCTGAGAAGTGGTGAGAGTTTCCTTTTATAAACAGTGGAGGAGGGACAAAAAGCTTCTCTTGATTCTTTTTTACTTTAGGATTTGGCCTCAAAGTATCTGTGTGTAGGGTGAGGCCAAGTGGATCCCGCCAGTCAGGAGTTTTCCTGACAGCTAGCTCTCGCCTTGGTGGTTCTCCAATTTGTATTTATATCTACACACGCCTCTTCCATCAAAATATGCCATATGCAACTAAAAGATATTGAATCAAATATTAATGCCTGAGATGCCCATGCATTTTTGTAATGCCTTCAAACTCCTTTACAAAGGATTTTAATGCACTCTTGTAATTTCAGTTCAGCACAAAGCAATCATCAAATATCAATTTCTCTCTGAGACCGCAAAGACTTGTTAACTGTAGTTCTGCTACTCACGCCCCACTGAGGGAGCAAGCTTCCATGCCAGCCTCTCAGACATCATCTCATCTCGGTAGACCCTGGCATGAGGAATCCGTGCAGCATTTTCCAGGCTCCTGCTGGATTGTTTTTAATAGGGTATTCTTTCTTAAGTGCTCACCCCCTTTTCTCTGTTACACTCCAACCCATTCTGCAGGGCACAACTTCAGTGCCACCTCCATGAAGCTTTTATCATCCCAAACAGAAATACTTCCAATACTTTCCACTTCACTCATCCAAAACTGCCATGTCTAGTAATTATTGGTTTATGTCTTGTATAGTCTGCCAGATAAGCAGCTTAGGGTGATTTTTCATCATTGCATCCCAGCACAATGCAAGTCATGAAATATTTGTTGTCTGGTTAAATGGGGGAAATTGTCACTTCTACTACCAGAGTTAGGGGTCCAGACAGTTCAAGGAGAATATAGCTGAAATAGATTTTTTTGTGATATAGCATAGGAATGAAGTGCCTTTAAAAACATTTACGGAGGGGAAAAAAATCTCATTTACAAGATAACTTGAATATGGAGTGGGCATTGATAAAAGCACAATGAGCATGTTACAGCTTCAAGTTCCAGGGCTCTAAAAGAAAGGTAGAGCTTTTTCTGCCTTTTTCAATAACAAAATAATCAGATTCCTTGTCCTTCACAAGCACTTCTTAAGTCCAGGCAAAGGGGATAAAAGAAAGCTACTCGGTGAAACTGTTTCCCTTTTCCTCCCATGCTAGCCCATTCTTCATTAACTTTTAATTATTTTTTCTTGCAAAATCATAATTATCTCTCAGAAGAATGAGTCATCAAATTTAACAAGTAGTTCTATGGCACTGTCAAATGTGGACTCCACATTAGTTATATTTTCATTGTTGTTACCAAAATACCAGACCAGACAACTTAACAGTAGGGAAAGTTTATTTAGAGATCATGGTTTCAGAGTTTCAGTCCATGGTTGATTAACTCCATTGCTCTGAGCCTGAGGTGAGGCAGAGCTTCATGGCAGAAGAGCACAGCATAGGAAAGCTATTCAGCTCTTGGAAGCCAGAAAGAAGAGAGAAATGAGAGGAGTCAGGGACAAAATATATAATCCCCCAGGGCACAGCCCTAGTAACTGACCTTTTCCATCCATGCCTCACCTGTCTACAGTCACTACCCAGTAGAGTAGTCCTTTCATATTATTAGTCTGACAAATGGATTAATCCACTGATAAGATTATAGCTCTCATAAAATAATCATTTTGCCTCCTGAATTAACAGTAGCTTTGGAAGGACACCTCATATCCAAACCATAACAGACTCTGAGCATACAGAAATATTAATCAAGCCTAAACATTTAGTAAATATGTAGGTACTCATTAAATGATGCTTTGATAGGCAATGCCTATTTTCTTTTTTTATTAATTTTTTATTTGCTTTAATTAGTTCTACATGACAGAATGCATTTATGCACTTTTATATATCATACATAAATGGGATATAATTTCTCATTTTTCTGAGTGTACACGTTGTAGAATCATATTGTTCATGAAGCCACATACAGTAATAATGTCTGTTTCATTCTACTTCTTTCCTATCCTCACATCTCCTCCCTTCCTCTCCCCTCCCATCACTTCCATCTACCTAATCTAAGGTAACGCTATTCTTCTCTAGTGCCCCCCACCTTATTGTGAATTAGCATCTGCATATTAGAGAAAACATTCGGCCTTTGGTTTTGCGGGATTGGCCTATTTCACTTAGTATGATATTCTCCAGATCCATCCATTTACTGACAATGCTATTTTCAATATGGAAAATTGGCATGGCATTCCTATGGGTCATTAGCAAAGATTTTTATGGCAATATAAGGCTGGGGTTTTTAGTTCCAGATCTACAAAAATTTAGTCATCTCTCCTAGGTTCTATCCCTACAAGTCTAGTACATTCTCCCCAGGAGCAAAAGGGTTGCTTTGCCTTCAATCAACTTGTCCCAAATTGCTTCAGGGATGTTAACAGATGAAGTGTGGAAAAGCCACCTGAGATCAAATAGGTTTGAAAATAAGTTGAACAAATTAAGCAGATTAAGTTACTCAGGGACTTATCAGAGCCTTTAATGTGATAGTGTTCACTGAGAATCTCAGATGGACTTATCAAGGGACCAAGGGACTTGTGTTCTGAACCTACATTTTGGGAAATGCTTCTTTATAATCTAATTTCTCTGATCTTTCCTATGAAATTACCAAACACTAGTGACAGACAAAGCAAGGAAGAATAATGCCCATTTCATTTAATGCTTTTCTACACATAATGTAAAATGTAATGAATCTCTCATTACATATAATTGCAAAATATTCTTTGATACCTTAAAAAGAATCAAATTCTGAAACATATACATATTTCCTGGCCACCCTTGACTTTTGTTCATTATGCTTAGCCTAACCTTCTCTCCCTAGATCTTTTCTTAGCATAACAATAATCATTAGAATAATAATAATTAGTATAACTTTCAGGTAGGGAGTTTTAGTATGTTCTGGCAACTATGCTCAATGAAGTTCCTTGTTTAATCTTCAAACCTTATGTGATGGGAACTAAGGAAACTTCAACTGAAATTGCTTGCCCAAGAAAACAGCAAGGCCAAAATTTCAGGCCATGCCTTCAGGACTCCACAGTCCATGCCATAGCCACATCCTCACTGCAATGACTCTAGATGTCTGTGCTGCTTCTACAGACTCCAACACTTCAGCGGCCTTTGTGTTCATGGTAAGCCCTTCATCCTCGACCCTTTAGGAGGCTGGATTACAGTTCCTTATTAGTCAACCTGTTTATAGCCAATCAAAGGGTTAGGTGCTAATTGACTAAATTTTCACTTCCCTTTGGGTTGCTATCTTTTGCTATTCTCATGAAAAATGTCCTTCTAGGATGTGGAATTAAAGAGAGGCTTCTTTCAAGATCATTCAAAGAAAGGCAATATGGGGTTCAGTTTTAACTTTGTGTCTCCTGCATTCTTATAGAGAGAAGAAGGAAAGAGTGCAGAGAGAAGCACTGTGTTCCTGAGGTCAGATTCTCTGAGGCACTTTCCCTGAGTGTGTCTCCCTCCCTCTGTCCCTAGAGGTAAGACACAGCATCTAGTACAGGCTTTAAGTTCAGTAGTTGCCCAAGGGCCGTGTGGCTTCAGCATTTTGCTGCCTGCTTTTGCTAGATCCTGTTTGGTTTGTTTGTTTGTTTGTTTTCCTGAACATTTTAAAGAATGTTTAAATACAGACCAATGTTTCTCAGCAGACACCTGGGTGTTTTCTCCCACTGCTTTGTTTGCAGGTCATTTTTAATCAGCAAGATCAAGTCACGTGATGACCATGTCATCATTCTATTTTGCATGTAAAGAAAATCAATGATTGTTGAGGGAAAAAAAAGAAAGGAAGGAAGAAATGAGGTACGGAGAGACCCATAGAAATTCTGGTGATGACTTACTTCTCAGGCTGCTGAAACAGGAGACTGGTGGGGGGGATACCCACCATGAGGATAGATTTGTCTGCCCCCTCACATTTGTCTCTTTTTCAGACTCCTAGGTAACTTTTTTGCAATTCTGGGTGCAATTGAAAGATTATAGTCAGAACTGAGAAGCAAAATCTTTGAATGTTCTATAAAAACAGAATTAATTGAACTTAGTGTTGAATGAGAACTCTGGATCCATGTGTTAACAGCACAGATTTAAAGAGTCAGTTAGGTTATGAGTCTTTGGAATTAAACCACCTCCTTGGCATTTCTTGTTCCTCTCTTTGGATTCCAGTATTTGGGTTTTACTATATCTTCCCCTGTTCCATCAAACCTCTTTGTGCACCATAAGTCTCTTTAATAGTTTCTTCTTCTAAGATATTACATTATTATTAAGATATTTGGTGCTAAAAGTGAAAATTGTTTTCTTCCAGATATATTAACATTTTAAGAAGGGTTTCTTGAGAAAATTAAACATCGGTCCAAAAAAATCATTGGAAAATAACAGAAGATGTAGACATAAAGACAGCCATCTCTTCTGCTTTTTTTGTGGAATCTTTTATAGTTCCTGAACAGTTTCTTCCAAAAGAGGAGACATTTCCTATGAATAAATAGCAGAGTCTCTCATGGAATACGGTGAATTGTCACTGCAGGAACCCTGGGAACTTTCAGATACTATGTAAGCCCGAGAGTAATGATGTTGAACTTCAAATCATGAGCCCTCACATTTCTCAATGCCCAATGCTCTCAGGTCCAAATGAGGCGGGGGTGAGACAAACACCTCTGGAGAATAAGGCAGTATCCCTATATGCAAGTGTGATTCTTTCTGATCAGCAGCATAGTAGAGTGAAGACAGCACATACTTGAGAACCTGGAACTCAATTCTACCACATACTAGTTTTGTGAACTTGAATAAAATTATTTAACCTTTCAGAGTCTCATATTCCTCACTTGTGAAATTACTATTAATATATACCTTATATAACAGTTTTAAGAATAAAATTCCATCATATTGCTTGACAAAGGAAGTAGTCTACAAACTTTACTGCCTTCCTGAATCAGCTTTCTGACTGGAAAATAACTAGGTAATAAGAATATTTTGTTTCAAAGGGACTTTGGAAAAATGCTGTGAAAACACCTAAAGCAATGATTAAAAATAAAGATAACAATGCCATTAACTGCCATCACATTATTACCTAGTGTAATTATTATTTTCAGAAAAGTGTCTTCAAGACACCAACAACCTAATGGCCTGATTCAATTTTCCTGTGATACACACAGACACATCTGTCTTTATGCCTAGACATAGGAATGGGCAGAAGGTAGGGGAGCAGATTTAAAGTCTCAGAAAACTTTCCTTCCTAGATTCTGTTCTATCCCTAGCCTTGTTTCCAAACAGATAAATTAGAAAACCAGAATAAGGGCTTTTTAACTTTGATATCTAAATACAAAACCCTAGAGTGCTGGCTTAGATTCTAGAGCTCATCAAAGTTGTCAATACTCTATCTAGACATGGAAATTGTGGCCTATCTCACCTGCTCACATTTTCTTAGGATACTCTGATCTTCTGGGGCTTGCAAAACCCAAGGCCCTGGGTCATGTGACTTGTCTTAAGCCCCAAGTCACAGTGTTTAATTTGATTCATCTGCTACACACAAATGAGTTAATTTACTCTCTGTCTCATTCCACACATATATGTAGTAATAGATAAAATTTCATTTACACTGTTTAATGTTTAAAATAATGCACTCTTCCCTGGGTGTTTCATTTAAACTTAGCACAATAAAGGCATTTATATAGCACAACAGTGCTATTTTAATAGATTTAGGCTCAACTGTCAAAAAAGAATAAAATACGAACTCAAATATTCCTTCACCCCAAAAATGCACCATGGATTCTATCATCATTAGACAATTATTGTCCATGCTACTGTCATCTTGTGTCTTGCTATACCTTCTTCCTGAGACAGAACTACATGCAGGACTCCTCCTCTGGAGCCAAGATGAAAATGTAACATTATTTTATCCAAGATTTTAAATGCCCAGAGATATTGATCCAGCCTGCTAGCCTGCTCAGAAGGATGCTCCACTTGCTGCTTTGTGCTTAGAGACAATCTAATAAAAGCTTGCTGAATAATAAACAATGGGAGCCCACCAATTCTAAAAATTTAGATTGACAGGAATAATCCCCTCCCTGGAAAAGAGAGACCAACGGGCACTTCCCATAAACCCATTACTGCACACTCACCCATAAACCAATAGAAGATGTTGGATTATTGGAAGTCTTAGCTTTAAGAGAAATTGCTTTCCTAAATTTGACCTCCAACACTAAATATAAAATATGGACCATCTGTAATGAAGGTATTGCAGCCCAAACAGCCATCATCTCTTTGAGGCAGAGGTTAGAAGGTTGATGCACATTGGTTCCAAAGGGATGGGGACGGGGATGACCTTTTACCTTGAAAATGGTCACTCGTAGCTTAATGTGAGTGAGAGGGTCAGTGTTAGCTGGAAGAGAGTGTCTGCAGCTTCTGCCTGGTTAGACACACATGGGGTCGGGTGGGAGAAACCACAAAAGCAATACAAGAAAATAACACCTATTCTATAAGCTTGAGTATGTAACATGGAGGTAAGGGGAACTGAACATACTTCAGATGGCAGATAGGTTTCACAGATTTCAAAATGAGTGAGTAGCCATAGATAAAATGCAAAGGATTTTGAATGGAAAACATTTTATATTTACTTGTGGCACATTTTTTACCATTTGATTCACATGTCAGTGTTGCCATTTGTCCCCTACCTGCAGACTTGGCAAACAAAGCACACTTTCTTCAAGGCTATTTCTTTTACAGAAAAACGCTTCACTGAAATATTTTCTAAAATTCAGTGAAATTCCCAGTGGCCATGGTCTGAGTTTTGTTTAATTCTAAACATAAATAAGTAAATAAATAAATAAAATATCTAACAGCAATGAACGGGTAGCCACAAAATATTCAATTTGTTTAAAAACCAAGAAAGCATTCTACAGGCCAAAGATTTTACTTGAGAACAGAGGGCCTCATTCAAGGGAGGGGGACATTAAACAGGAAACTGAACAACATGGGCAAGAATGGGGTACACCAGACTAATACGAAGATCCGAGGTATGCACATTGATGCTGGAGCAGATCAGGATGGTTTTAACAAGCACAGAAACATACACACCCATCAGTCTCTTGAAGCTGTAGTTCCAAAATGCAAGTGAGAGGAAAGGGAAGCTGACATTAGGTTTTATCATGACTGGTATTTGGAGAAGGTGAGATTGACCTGATGAATCATGAATAAAAAATTAAACGTGCTACTTCCCTCTTTTATCTCAAAAAGAAGTCTTTCTCACTCAGCTCTTTCAGGCCATTTCTTCTAAGCCACTGTCTTTAGCAAAAACCATTCTCAATGCTTGGTATATAAGGAAATCAAACTTTGAAAAAAAAGAAGAAACAATTAATAACTGTTCCAGTTAGTAATACCTTCATCAGCTTGGTATAAGAAAGAAAAATGACAGAGTAATATTGCCACTAGCAATTCCTAAGTCATGTGATTTTTTTTGAAACAGATCAATGTTGGTTGCCAAGCAACACACACACACACACACACACACACACACAACCCCCCCCCCCAAAAAAAAAAGGAAAGAAAGAAAAGGAAAAAAGGAGGGAAACATTGTTATGTTTTGATAAATCTCTTTTTAAAAAAATTCAGGGATATGATACTGATATTATCATTATAATTATTTTCAAGATCTATATTAAAGGAGAATTATTTTCATTAATTAAGAATAATTTTCGTGAACAGTAGCAAATACACTTGGTAAATGAATTGTGAACTTTAGGAACAAGAGCTGAAAATTCTTGGAATGCCTTATTAATGATAGGTGCATGTTTATTAATGAGTTTATTGCCTTTGTGTCATACTTATGTCACCATCAAATATTAATGTTTTCTATATTATAATAATATCTATTGATATAACTGAAATTTGCTTCCCAGTAGGTGTCACCATGAATAATACTTCTGAAATACTAAAATCGATAACAAGAATATTAGGGGGGCATTATAGTATGTCAATGAAATGAATTCCACTTTAAATGCCAAATGTAACAAAAACCAAGTAAATATACCAAGCTATAATTTTAAATACATAAATATAGAGATTATAGATATGGATCTTATCAGAATATATTGTCTGGAATATAAAATAAAGCCACCGAATAAATGGATAGGTGCTCTGTGAATTCTTTGATTTAAAGTCAAGAACATTTGTTGGAATTAATAAGCATCCGTTTCTTTCATTGTGACAGAAGATCATGTAGACAAGAGAAATCTAAGTGGCTCAAATAAATCCTAAATTCATTTACCCTGGATAAGATGGCCGCTGTTCCTCCCTCCTCTCACTCCTCCCACAATTGCAAGCTCCTGTTCAGCAGCCATTTTTTCTCTCACTCCACACTGCGTAGTGTCTGTGTGAACAAGAGCCTTTCCCAGAGAACACCAAGGCAGAAATGTTCGCCCTACTCCTGGGGCTCTGAGCAGAGGCAACTGTCAGGGCAGCTGGGAGCCTAGCTGTACTATCTGAGAATCAATAGTAGACCTCAGCCTAGCGCTTTATGGTGCTACCAGTAAAGACAGAGGGAAGGCAGGCTTCCTTAACCCAGAGAGAAAGCTATGATTCTGGTTTAGATTCACAGGGTTGCATCTAGATTCTGGTTAAGTGTCATAATACCTCTGCTGTTCTCCTTTACTTTCTCTCATAGGCAATGACTTGAGAAAACAAAAGTGGAAAGCGTGGTCCCCTGATTATCTCCTGCTTTTTACAGCCTTAGGCTACCCACAGAGATCCTCACTTGTATGTGTCCTGCTGAAACTTTCTGGAGTTTCTCACAATTGGACTAACAGATAATTCCTCTGGTCCTGGACAGCTCACATGGTAACATCAAAGTTTATCAAAGAATAATGACTTTACAAGTACTCCTCCTGAATCATATTCAACAATTCGAGACTCTTTCCTACTACCCTGAAGCTACTTCTTATAGATTGTCATGGAGTAAAGGGCTTCCGTTGATATGCATCTAGCAGGATGCTAAATGTGAAGCCTCCCTGAGTGGGACCCTTCTGCAGGAACTTGGTTTTTGTTTTCTATTTTTTATTTTATGTTGAGGACCACCTAGTTTCAGAGATCACTGATCTACATGACATGAGGGCTATCACTTAGTCTGAATGTCATTAAAAACCCACAAAGAGAACTCACTGGGAAGGTCTAAAACAGTATTTAGTGGCAACCCTGTGGATCTAACGGTGGGAAAAGAGCAGAGATCAAACTTCACATGATGTGAACACAGAGTGTCTTATGCTAAGGGCTCCTTGCCAAATGCTATTTGCAGGATCCTTTTGGGTTGGCTGGTTGCAGCGTGCCTGAGTGCCCCGGTACTCACTAACAGGCCACAGATTTGCCAGTTCTATCTACAGGAAAGACATAATAAGCTGCTACTGGCATGGCTCTTCCCTCTGTTCTCCATAACTCCAGCCTAGGTTGTCTTCCTCAGCCTCTCTAATGCAGTTGCACACCTCAACCTTCCCTGTTACCTCGGTATCGAGAGAGACACTGCACTCTCCTCAAAGATCATTTCCAAGAGCCAATCTCAGGCCCAACATTTTCAGAGCAAGCTACAATCTTCGGAAGATTTGGTCAGAATCCTCAGGGAGCTCTCCTGGGATGATACATCTCAGAGGTCCATAATGTCCCTGGTCACAGTGGCTGGCCTGACCTCATAATCCATGCTACCTTCATAACTCCCTAACCACTAGCAATCTAAAAAGATTTAGACATTATGCTAGAATTTTCTTTAAGAAAGACTAAATTTTGAATGTGGCTTTTTAAAAATGTCATCAGAAAGATGAAAACAGATTCATCTCATAGAAGTGATTCTTAAATTTCAATGAGCATTGGTACTTGTTAGAATTATGAACTCACCTCAACTCCATTCCCTGCTAGAAAGTTCTGACTGCAAATGACAAGACTCAGGGACTTGTGTTATTTGAAAGATGGTCCACTGTCTCTATTTTCAAGAAGATTGCTGTGTTGTTGTTGTTGTTGTTGTTGTTGTTGTTGTTTTTCCTTGTTTTTCATTTTAACACTTGCCCATGATTAGTGAATCTGTGTCCCTGGTTCCAGAACATACTGGGGAAAAAAAAAGAAAAGAAAAACCATAAAGCAAAACAACAACAAAAATTAAAAAAAAGATTTAACCCTATTCTTGTTCTTAACATATTATTCATTTTAATCCCTCAAGGCAAGAGAGAGTAAGTGGTTTGCTTAAGCTCAGAGTTAATAATTGGTGAATCATAACTAGAACATGCATACCCATCTTCTAGTTCTCTCCTCTAAACATGCCTCCTTCCTTCTCTAAGTTATTTTGAATAAGGAAAAAAGTGGATAATAAAACATGTATCTTTATAAATATATAAAACACTTTTTAAAAATTACAAAATTCTAGACAGATGTTACTCTTACTCAAAGAAAATAGGGATTTGTTTTTCTGTTTGCTTGCTTATTTTTGTTTTTGAAACAGTTCACAGGGAATGAAGGTGTCTATTTTGTGGCTTAAAACTAGGAAATCTTGATTTCTAATCCTGGTTTGGTAACTTTTTTTTGGGGGGGGGTCCAAAAAAAATCTCTCAGTACCTCAGTATCCTTATAAATTATCAATCTAATACACAAGGTAAAAACAAAGATCATAATTATCATTCAAAAAATTTAAAATACAAACATGCTCTCACCTACAACAAACTCATTATATGACAATCAAAAGTTTTCAAGAGAGGTAAATTGAAGTGATTCTATTACTAAAAGATCTCTAACAATTCCTTGAAGAAGTACCCAGAAATATCTAAAATAAGATTTATCTTATAAAGATGTTCTTTTGAGCAACTATTCCCAAGATTATATTTTATATGATGGCAAAGTAGATAGCAAACATATTGAATATATTTTCTAGACAATTATAGCAAAAATAATGACACAGAGACTGTCCTTATGTCAGATCAAACAGCTAGACGAAAGCAACAAAAAAATCTATCCACGTATCCCCACAGTTGGTATAAACTGTACCAACTGAGAACACTTGATAAGAATTTGCTAATGCACTTCTTTTATTCAGACTGAAATCAGCTTACTATGAATTTGGTAAGGGACAGATCCAGCAATTAAAGGCCAACCAGAAGCCAAACATTTTAAGTTTGGTGCAAGGATGGAGAAAGAAGAAAATGGGAGTGAAATTATTTTTACATAGAAACTAAAATGGTACCAGATTCAGAAGGACAGAACCATTGCTTACGAGTTAGGTAATAAGAACTCTGTGCAATGGCTAATGACAAAGAAAGATGAATACATGGCAAAATAGAGAACTTGCTAGTCAATGTTGCTCTTCATACAAGATGCAGAAGAGCCCATCCTAATTATGATCCCCCGTAGATCTCAATGTTTTCTTTAGCTGGTTGTTTAACAATATCCTCCATAGCCTTCTTTTTCTTCCATCATTTTTCCCATCCATTCCCCCTCCTCATTCACCTATTTATTTTCTAGCCTCCATAAGCAATCTTAAAGCTTGGAAGAAATATCAACATTTTACAGAAAGATTATAAATCCCTTATTTTGAGCAATACCCTCAGTTGAAAGCAAAATAGATTTTGTTATCAAAAAGACAATCAAAATTTTAAAGTGGTTTCAATAATGTTACAAATCATGACAATTATATTCACAGAGATTTTTATGTTGTTGTTTCTTGATGCTCACAAAGAAAGTTTTAGGAAAATTAAGATATATTTAGTCAAAACATTTGACATTTACTTTGTTAGGTGGTGCACTAAATTCTCTCTAAATAAATCCCATCCTGATCTGACTTTCCCCATGAAAATCTGTACAGTGAACTCCTAGTTTATTATGCCTACTTGAAAAGGGTAATTTAATAAGGCATCAGTACAAATACTTAATTGTGCAATGGCTATCGACAATGCCTTTAAACAGTTGCATATTTGCCAGATTTAGCTAATGGAAGTAGAATTGCCACTTAATGTCTCAGCTTGCACTGGTGGGAAATAAATTGTATCTGACATTCCTTTGGCTTTTAAAGGACATACTTAGATAATATTTACAGTCAAATTGATCTATTGTTGCATTTATGTTTTCTTGGGTTAAAAAAGGGGATCAACTGGGTTCTAAGGGATAATATTTCTTTATATCTGCTCAGTTTGGAAGGCTTTCACATACATATGCCTCATTTAGTGCATGTCTAACCAAAGTCTAAATATCTGAATGGAGAATGGACATTTCACTCAAGGTAAACAGCTGTTCTGGCAACATCTCAAACACCCAGTACACAGATCAGTCCGCCAGGCTGGGGTGGCAGATGAGGTAGATTGTTCAGTTTCAGTGGAGGTCATATGGACAGAACTTGCTTCATTAACCCACTTGACACATTAAATATGAAAGTATCTTCTTTAACTAGAAAAGGGGAGGAGAAGAGATACAATCTTTCAACATCTAACACTTGCCAAGAACTAGTCTAGATACAATTATATTACCTCGTTTACTACTAAAAACAAAGCATTAAGTTAGAATATTTTTATCTTAGTATTTTTCCTTAGGCTTCTATTTCTATGAAATTCAAAGCCAGGCAAGTCCGATCATTCGTGACGGGGTTAAAAATCATTACTGTGTTTACCTTGAGAGATAGTAACTGGAAGCAAGCCCAAGGAGATGCTTCATGGACACTGAGGTGTTCCTTTTCCTGATCAGAGTGCTGGTCACATGGAGGTATTTTTACGTATACATGTCATACTAGCCACCTAAGGCTGCCATAACAAAATATCAAAGACTGGGTGACTTAAATAACAAAATTCATTTTCTCTCAGTTCTTAGAGACTGGAAGTCCAAGGTCATGGGCAAGCAGGATTCTGATGAGAGCAACAAAGCAGAAATAGGCAAACAAGTTGGCATCCAACTACAGAACTTCTACAAAGCAAAGGAAACAATCAACAGTCTAGAGACTTGACTTGAATTAAGGAAGACAACATAGGCGATAAAAGATCAATTCAATAAAGAGATAGGGTTTCTCTAAAATAATCAAACAGAAATCTTACAATTGAAAAGTTCAATGAGTCAAATAAAAACTCAGTTGAAAGCCTCACCATCAGACTAGGTCAAGTGGAAGAAAGACTATCAGGGCTTGAAGACAAGGCTGATGAATTGTCACATTCAGGAATAATAAAGGGAAAAAAAAGAAATTACAAACATAATATACAAGACTTCTAGGACATGATTAAGAGACCAAACCTATGAATAACAGGCTTAGACTAAAGAGCTGAGGTACAAGCTACATTAAGAATTTTTAAAATGTATTCAATGAAATCATAGCAGAAATTTTCCCAAATCTTGGGGAAAATATGGACAGAAAGGAACAAGAGGTATTTAGAACCAGAAATAGACATGACCAGAAAAGTACCTCTCCACATCATATTATGGTTAAACCACCAAAAATACAAAAGAAAACAGAGAATATTGAAAGCTGCAAAAGAGAAGCACCAAGAGTCTTAGTCACTTTTAAAGGCAAACCCATCAGATTAACAGAAGATTTCCTAACAGAACCTCTAAAAGCCAGCCCAGAATGGAATGATGTGTTTTAAACCCTGAAAAAAAAAAAAACATAACTTCCTATATTACTACTATCGGTCTGAAAATAAATGTTCTGAATTATCCAGTCTTTTAAACACAGTCTTGCTGATTGGATTTGAAAGAGAGGGAAGAAGGAGGGAAGGAGGGCAAATTGTTTACTGCCTGCAAGAAACTCACCTCACTCGCAAACACATCCGTGAACTGAGAGCAAAAAAATGTAGATTCTTTTAGAAGACCCATCACTCTTCCCCCTAAAAATAAAAAAAATAAAATTAAAAAAAAACCACAGTTCACCAGAGGACTTCTAGAGCTAATAAATTTGGCAATGTAGCGGGATACCAGATCAACACTAGTAAATTGACTCGTGATTGCACTCATCTGTACTTCAATAGTGAACCTACTGAAAAAGAAATTAGGAAACTATTCCATTCACAATAATCTAAGAAAAAAAAACAATACTTGGGAATGAATCTAATCAGGGAAGTAAAAGACCTCTACAATGAAAACTATAGAACACCAAAGAAAGAAATTAAAGACCTTAAAAGCTATAAAGATTTCCCATGTTCTTGGATACACAGAATTGATATCAGTATAGCCATACTACCAAAAAATATCATACAGATTCAGTGCAATCCCCATCAAAATACCAATAATGTTCTTCATGAATGAGAAAAAAATCTCAAAATAAAATATAAACAGTGGAGTTTTACTCAGCCATAAAGAAGAATGAAATTATAGCATTTGCAGGTAAATGAATGAGGTGGAGAACATCATGCTAAGTGAAATAAACCAGACCTAGAAAGTCAGGGGTCAAACGTTTTCTTTTTATATTCAGAAGCCCCAAAGTAAGGGAAAGGGGTGTCATTTGATGAAAACAGACAGCAATTAGTGGAATAAGAGAATTGACGGGGAGGAAGAAGAAATGAGAAAGGTGAGAACAGTAGAATGAAACTGACCAAATTATTCTATGAATATATGAATATACCATAGTGAAGTTCACGTCTATATTTATCTGTTGTGCACTGATTTTTTAAAAAATAGAAATAAATAAAAATAAGACTGATAGAAAGGGGAACAGGAGCATGAAGGAGAGAAAAGTGGTAAGGACTGAATTGGAGTAAGTTATACTGTATGCTTGTATAATTGTGTCAAAACAAACCCCAATATAATGTATAAAACTACAATGCATTAATAATTTTTTTCTAAAAATTAAAAAATTTTTTAAATGATGGAGAATGATATTCTAATCAAATAGGACTCCCAACTAAGCAGAAGTAGTTATACTCGTATCCAGCAAAATGAACTTCAAGCCAAAAATAATCAAAAGAGAAAAATAAGGTCACTACATATTGATAAAAGGAATAATTTATCAAGAAGACATAAAAATTATAAATATATATGGACCAAATATCAGAGCACCCAATTTTATCAAACCAACACTATAGGACATAAAAAAGAAATAAGCCCCACTACAATAATAGTGACTTTAATACCCTACTTTCACCAATAGATAGATCTTGCAGACAAAAAAAATCAACAAAGAAACATCAGAGTTAAATTACACTATAAATCAAAGGGACTTACTAGACATCTACAGAATATCATCCAACAACTTCAGAATAGACATTGTTTTCATCAGAACACAGAATTTCTCCAAAATATATCAGATTTTAGGCCATGGAAAAAAATAACAAATACAAAATAATTTTTTAAAACAGTTTTGTTTTTCTGCATCTTCTCAGACAAAACAGAAGTGGAAATCAACAGAAAAAGAAACCACAGCAAATATACAAACACAAGGAGATCAAACAACACACTTTTGAATGATCAATGGGCAATTGAAGAAATCAGGGGGAGAGGCTTTAAAAATTACTTAAATCAAATATAAATGAAAATACAACCTACCAAAAACTATGGAACACAATAAAAGCAGTTATAAGAGGAAAGTTTATAGCTATAAATACCAATATTAGAAAAACAGATCTCAAAAAAAAAAAAACCTAGTGATGCATCTCAAGACTTTAGAAAAGAACAAACCAACACTAAAGTTAATAAGAGAAAATAAATAATAAAGAGTAAAAATAAATGGAATAGTGACCAAAAGAACAATACAAAGGATCAATGCAACAAAGAATTCATTTTTTAAAAAAGACAAACTTAACAAGTCCTTAATGAAACACCAAAAGAGAAAACCCAGATTCATAAAATTAGAGATGAAAAAAGGGATATTACAATAAATAACACTAAAATCCTGAGGATATTTGGGGAATACTTTTAAAAATAAAAATTCCCCTAAAATGGAAAATATAGAAGAAATGTACAAATTTCTAAACACATGTAACTCACTAAAATTGAACCAAATAATCAATATGAAGCAGTAAAATTGAAGCAATAATATATCTTCCAATAGAGAAAAGCCCAGTGCTGGACATATTCACTGCTAAATTTTATCAAACTTTTAAAGAGCTAATACCAATGCTTATCAAACTTTCCCATAAAATAAAAAGAGAAGGAACTCTTCTAAATTCATTCCACAGAACCAGTATTACCCTGCCACCAAAACCAGATAAGGACACAACAAAAGAAGAAAACTATAGACCAATATTCTTGATGAACACAGATTCAAAAATTCTCAATAAAATGCTTACTAATTGAATTCAACATTACACTAAAAAGATCATACAACATGAATAAGTTGATGTCATTCCAGAGATGTAAGATTACTTCAACATATGCAAATCAATACATGTACTTTGCCACAAAATAGAATCAAGGATTAAAAAAACACATCATCTTAATAGATGCAGAAAAAACTTTGGTAAAACTCAACATCCTTTATGAAAAAATCTCTGAACAAATTAAGTATATAAGGAATGTACTCCAACATAAAATGCCTTTTTATGACAAGCCCATACCAACATCACACCAAATGGGGGAAAACCAAAAGCATTTTCTCTAAAATGAGGACAGAGACAAGAATGTTCACTGTCACTCCTCTTATTCAATATAATACTAGAAACTTTTAGCCAGAGAAATCACAAAAGAGAAAGAAAAGAAATATTAATAGGAAATGATGAACAAATTATCCTTGTATGCAGATGATATAATTTATATCCAGAAAACCCTAAAGAATTCACCAGAAATATCCTAGAGCTCATAAACAATTTCAGAAAAGTAACAAGACACAAAATCAACATATAAAAATTGGTAGCATTCCTATACATCAACAATGAACTCACTGAGAAAGGAAACAGAAACAATCCCATTAACAATAACCTCCAAAAATGCCTAAGAATAAACCTAGTCAGTGAGGTGAAAAATCTCTACAATGGAAATTAAAAAACACTTAAGAAAGAAATTGAAGATGATTGCCGCAGTCCGGCTGCAGCAAAATAACCGGGGGGTGACGAATAACTTCTGTAGATTGATGCAGCAGGAATGGGAGCCGTTTATTGTAGGGCAACAGAGCTATTTATACATTTTGCACAGCTCATCTTAATTAGCATAAACTAGATACATCAATCAACCAATAAGGAATCTCCACACTTAATGGCTCACTTTTGTTACTTCTCAAATCACTCCCTCTGACATTTTGCCAGGCACCATCCAGACTTGTTTATGAACCCTAACATTTCTCTGGCAAAATACCAGGTGTTATTTTTGACTTATTTACAGACCTTAACAGATGATACTAAAAGATGGAAAGACATCACATGTTCTTAGATTGAGAGAATTAATGTTATCAAAAGGGCCATACTATCAAAAGTGACCTACAGATTCCTAATAAAATACCAATGGCACTCTTCACAGAACTAGAAAAAATAGTCTTAAAATTCATATAGAGGCACAAAAGACCTCAAATAGCCAAAGTAACCCTAAGCAAACAGACCAATGCTGGAACCCTCACAATACCTGATATTATAATACATTATAACTCCATTGTGACAAAAACAGCAAGGTATTGGTGTAAAAAATAGACACAAGAAACAATGGAATACAATAGAGCACCCAGTAATGAGCCCACACATCTGCAGCCATCTGATTCTCTAAAAAGAAGCCAAAATCATAATTTTGGAGAAAAGCCACTTCAACACATGATGCTGGGGAAATTGGATATCTGCAGGTAGAACATTGAAACTAATCCCTGTCACTCTGCCTGTATAAAAATCAGCTCAAAAATGGCAAGAATTGTCAAATGGAATTACAACAAATTTAAAATCTTCTGCTTAGCAAAAGAATCAGTCAACAGAGTGAAGAGACACCCTATAGAGTGGGAGAAAATCTTTGCCAGCTATTCATCTGACAGAGGGTTAATGTCCAGTATAAATAAAGAACACAAAAATTTAACAACAAAAAAATAAGTAATTCAATCAATAAATAAGGAAATGAGATGAACAGATATTTCTCAAAACAAAAAACAAATAACCAACAATTATGTAAAGAAAAATGCTCAACATCTTCAGCCAATAGGGAAATACAAGTCAAAATGACATTGAGATTCCATCTCATCCCAATCAGTATGCCTATTATCAAGAAAATTAAAAAATACAAATGCTGGTAAGAATGCAGGAGAAAAGAAACAATTATACACTGTTCATAGAAATGTAAATTAGTACAGACTCTTCAGAAACCAATATGGAAGTTCTTCACAAAACTAAAAATAGAACTACTATATGATCCAGTTATGCTGCTCTTTGGTATAAACCCAAAAGAATCAAAATCATCATGTTTTAAAGATACCTGAATACCCATGTTTATTGCAGCACTATTCACAGTAGCCAAGTTATGGAATTAACCCAGGTGCCTATCAATGGATAAATGGCTAAAGAAAATATGGTATACATTCACAATGGAGTATTAATCAGCATAAAAAGAAGAGTCATGTAATTTTCAGGAAAATGGATGGAACTGGAGATCATCATGTTAAGTAAAATTATACAGACTCAAGACAACATGAAAATAGAAGGGGGACCATTTGGGAAGAGGAAAGGAATCAGGGGCATGGTTAAGACAGGGTAACAGGAAAAGATCAAAGTGCATTATATGCATGTATGAAAATATCACAAATAAATTCATTATTTGGTACAATTAATATTCTCTTATAATAAACTTTTAAAAATATAAATGAGCAAAGGACCTAAATAGACATTTCTCAAAAGAAAATATACAAATGACTGGTAGATATATATAAAAATATTCAACATCCTGGATCAGCAAAAAAAAAAAAAAAACACAACTACAGTGAAATATCACCTTACATGTATTGAAATGACTATTGTAAAAAGTCTAATGATATGTGTTGGTGAGTTTGTAGATAAAAAGAAACTTCTATTTACTCTTGATGGGAATATAAACTAATATAATCATTATGAAAACAAATGTAGAGGTTCCTCAAAAAATTAAAACTAGAACTACCACATCATCCAGCAATCACACATCTGGATGTATATCCAATGGAAATGGAAGCAGTGGGTCAGAAGGTGTCTGCACACCTATGTTCATTGCAGTGTTACTCCCAATTGTCAAGGTATATTTCAATCTAAGCATCCATCAGTGGATGTAGAGATAAAGAAAATGTGGTGCATACACACCATGTAATGCTACTCAGCCTTTAAAAAGAAGGAAGTCCTGTCACTTGGGACAACATAGGTAAACCTGCAGGATGCTAGGCTAAGTAAAGTCAACCAGAAGCAGAACAATAGTACTGCATGATGGATCTCAAGGCATGTACAGAATGAAAAATTCCAACCCACAGAAAGGGGCTAAAGTGGCGATCACCTGAGGATGGGGAGTAAGGAAATTAGGAGATGTTGGTTAAAGACAAAAAAAATTTAGTTAGGTGGAATAGGCTCAAGAGAGCTGTTGTACATCCAAGTGATAGTTAAAAACAATACATTGTATATTGGAAAATTGCCTTTAAAAGTCAGTGGTATGGATCTGATATAATTTTCCTATGTACATGTATGAAGACACCACAGTGAATCTCACCATCATGTACACCCACAAGAAATTAATTTAAAAAATGGGTAAATGGCAGAAAGATCAATAGAGAGAAGAGAGTAGGAGGTGGGGAGAAGAAAGGGAAGGAAAGGTACTGGGGTCTGAATTCAAACAAGATATATCACATGCTTGTATACTTGTGTCAAAATGGATTCTACCATTATCTGTAACTAAAAAGAACCCATAAAAAATGTTTAAGACTTCTTACCACAAGTGAGTTAATACATACGTTAAATACCTTGATTTAGACATCTACAATGTGTGTGTGCGCGTATCACCCTGTAGACCACCAACATACAATTTTGACCTTGCAATTTAAGAAAAATCTAAATTAAAATGGAGAAATAAAGCACCAAGAGAGAATAGAGGCTAAAACAGACCCAGGCAACAAAGTGAAACCTAAGCAAGGGTAGACCAGGTAGTTGAATTCACTATTCTGCACATTTAATTGATAAAAGAAGGTAAAAGTTAGATAGTTTAACATATCTCAAAGAAAAAAGGCCTTTTCAGCATTCTTTACCCTCGTATTATAATATGTTTCTAGATAGACAGGATAAATTTTATCCTTAGTATGCTAAAGGGCATTTTTAAAATTCAATAATACTCCAGAAGAATCAAAAGTGCCAAGTGTTTACATAATTGAGTTGAACAACTGTTATTAAATCAGTGGCAAAGGTTATCTTTTTCGATAGAAGGTAGTTTGGATAAACAGTAAAACTATTTCAAATTCCCATGGAGTCTCCACCAATAGTTAAACTTCCATTCCCATATCTAAGAAATGCCTGAGGGGATGATAACAATTTTCTCTTTCTCTTCCTGTTTTTTTAAACTAATAATAAAAAAAATCACAACAAGGAGTAATGAAAATCTACAGAATGAGGTCCCATGTATACACTCTAAGAAGGTGGGTTTATGAAGATCTTCTTATTCCAATCGGGGATTGTTAAAACTGGTGGATTCTATTGTAAACCATATTGGAAAAAAAAAACGGTTTTAGAGTAATAAAATTTCATCCTAATTCAGAAGATCAGAACATGAAATGAACAGGTCAGAAAAACCTGATGGAGGTTATGGAAGGGTAAAATGAACAGAGAGAGAAAAATCCATTTTTTAGGCCAAGTTAAGGTCAAATTCAACAGAGGAGAATAGTCATTCTGGGACACCAATAGGGAAGGTAATAACACAAACAGGATAATTTTAAGTCAATCATTTTCAACCTGAATTTCTTTTAACCAACTAACTGAACTAACTCTCCTGATCACAAACTCAGAGCAACTGATTTAGGAGGCCCTTAGGATTATTTACTCCACTCTTCCCATTTTGCCTAGAACCCAGTCTTCTGAGCTGATGGTCTCTATACTATACTCCAGATCCCCTTCCTCAAAGGAAATCAACAGCTTCTAACAGTTCTTGAGAACCTACTATGTGCCTACTACTTCTTCATGGATGTGGAGTTAAAAAAAACTCTTATGCTGGAGGGATATGAAATGGTGCCAACCTCTTTGGGAATACAGTTGGGCAGTTTCTTATGAAACCAGACATAGGCTTCCTACATGGTCCAGAATGCATTCTTTGGTATTAACTCTCAATATTTGAAAATTCTTGTCCATACACAACCCTACATAGTGATGTTTACAGCGGTTTTATTCATGCTTGACAAAACTTGGAAGAAATTAGGATGTTCATTCAGTAGGCCAATGGGTACATAAGCTATACATCCAGGCATTGGAATAGTATTCAGCACTAAAACAAATGAGTTATCAAGCCATGACAAAGTTGGGGAAAGCTTAAATATGTATTACCAAGTGAAACAAAGCTAATATGAAAAGGCTACACACTGTCTGACCCCAACTATATATTCTTCTGGAAAAGGCAAAACTATGGAGACAATAAAAAAAACCAGTACTTATATGGGGTTAGGGTTGAGGAAGGCACAGAAGACCTTCAGTGAATGTATTCTGTATCATTCTATAGATGCAGGTCATTGCACATTTGTCCAAACCCATAGGCTGTCCAATAAGCTAACCCCACTGCAGACCTGACTTTGGGTGGTTGGGATGTGTCAGTGCAGCTCATCAGTTGTAGCAAATGCATTTCCAATGGAGGATGGTGATAAGGTAGAATGCTGTGTACGTGGGGTGGCAGAGGGTAGAGGGGAAATCTCTCTCCCTTCCTCTAAATTTTGCCATGAACCTAAAACTACCCTAAAAAATTATGTCTTGGAAAAAATGTCTACTCATTGTTTTTAAAAAATTAAGCCATACTGGAAAACATTTCAACCTTATAAATCATCTGAAATGTTACCATCAAGAAAGACACCTATCATTAACCTAGAGTGAAATTTATTACAGCCCTTAGTAGGTAAATATAAAGTAAGAGGGACAGACACACTTGTACTTGACATTATTTGAATAAAAAAAAAACTACCTGAAATAAGACCAAGGAAATTGCAGCATTTAGAGTAATGGTTCTTTATCACCTTCTGAAAATCCTAGAGTTTTCAAGGTTTGAAGTTGCCATCATTTGTTTTTAACACATTTCAACTTTACATAGTAATTGATATGACAGATGAAAGAATAATCACATCTATACTTTCCTCCACCCTCCATCTGCCCAATCCTTTGATTTCTGTTAGTTATAATTTTACATCGTCCATGGTTTATAATAGGAACATCCTGTTCAAGAGTCAAAATCCCCACTGGTGTGTAATCTTGGTTCTAAAGTTAAGTGGACTCAGAACTCATTTTTGTTTTTATTATTATTATTAATTTTTATTTTTGATTGACAATAATTGTATGTAGTTATGGGAGGTAATGTGACATTTCAATGTATGTATGCAGTATGCCATGATGAAAACAGGGTAATAGGCACATCTATCACCTCAGACATCTATCATTTCTTTTGCTGAAAAAATAAAATATCCTCTCTGTTTGGGTATTTTGAAATATTCAATGAATTGTTTTCATATAGTTAATGTTCCGTAGAACATTAGGAGTTATTACTCCTACATCTCTGTGCCCATTACCCATCCTCTTTCCACCCCTCTGCCTCCACCCCTTTCCCAGACTCTGATAACCACTATTCCATTCTCTACTTTTATGAGATCAACTTTTTAGCTTTTATACATAATTGAGAATAGGTAATATCTATCTTTCTGTGGCCTCACTTATTTTTCTTTACATAATGTCCTTGAGATTCACTGAGATTGCCTCAACTGACAGAATCTCCCTCTTTTTCATGGTTGAATGATATTTCATTGTATATATATTCCACATTTTCTTAATCTGTTCATCTTGATGTGCACCTGGGTTGATTCCATTTTTTGTCTTTGGGGATAGCCTGGCTTCTTTGGTGAAATGTCTATTCATATATTTTTGCCCATTTTTGTTTTAATGTTTCTCCTATTATTGAATTCTAGGATTTCTTTATAAATTCTGAATATGAGTCCCTTATCAGATATATGAAGAATCCGGTGAGGCAATACTGTTGCTCCTTTGGGAGAACATTGGAGTGCAGTTGTTTCTTCAACACACTGGTTTCAATTCCTTTGAATATATACAGAGATGTGTGATTGCTAGATCATGTAGTAGTTCTATTTCTAGCTTTTTGAGTACCCTGCATAGTACAAACCTCACTTCTAAGTTTGGCCATCCTTTGTCCTTTGTAAGATCTTGGATATACACACTTGATTGAATTGTATCAAGAAGGGTTATTTTTTCTAATTTTGTGGCTGTTGGTTTTCTTTCATTCTTTCCTTGCTTTTACAGATACAGCCCCTTCCTGGGCCACAACGTGTACTGTTCCTCCCGGACACAGACTCATCTGTCATCTTTTCTCTTTAGCCACACAACCTAACATATTCAAAATTTTTATTGAGATCCATTTTACATATAAAATTCAACAATTTGAATGCTTAATTCAATGATTTATAGTCATCTTATTGAGTGGGACAACCATTGCCATGAACCTTGCTATTCCTCCCCCCCACCATCCCCACAAAAAAATTCCCTGTTCTCAATTACAATTAATTCTTGTTCCAACTCCAGCCCTGAACAATCACTTTCTACACTTTCTGACTCTGTAAGTTTGTCTTTTCTGGACATTTTATGTAAATGGAAACATAGATTGTATGGTGTCTTCTGGTTTGTTTCTTTCATTTAATATAAAGTTTTTATTTTCAACTGTGATATGACACTTACTAGTAGTTTGCTTCCTTTTATTGTTAAATGGTATTCCATTGTATGAATACCCCACATTTTATTCATTTACCAATTGGTGGACATTTAGCTTGATTCCCGTTTGGATTTCTGATCAGCATGCCACTATGAACATTTTCATTTTTCTTGGGGTCATGCCTATGAGTGGAAATACTGGGTTATATGATACTTTTATATTTAACATTTTAAGAAAATCACAATGAATGTACCATTTTATGTTCCCCCCAACTATATAGGAGGGTTCGTATTCTATATTCTTACCTACATATATTACTCTCTTCTTATTTATTATAATTCTTCTAGTAGGTATGAATCATTTTGCTAGTGATTAATAATGTTGAGCATCTTTGCCTGGCTTCTTTGGTGAAATGTCTATTCATATATTTTTGCCCATTTTTGTTTGAATGTTTCTCCTATTATTGAATTCTAGGATTTCTTTATAAATTCTGAATATGAGTCCCTTATCAGATATATGAAGGACCCGGTGAGGCAATACTGTTGCTCCTTTGGGAGAAGATCTATCTGTCCAGGCCCTCATCCTTGCTGTCCTAATTTTCATGTTATATTTCTGCTTTTAGAGTCATGCTATTCAGTCGGGTCACCACTAACCACATGTGGGTATTTGAATTTATATTAACTAAAGCTAAATGTAATGGAAAGTCAGTTTTAAGTTACACTAGTGGCATGTGAACTCAGAAGTCACATTTGGACAGCAGCTACCCTGTGAGACACTGCAGAGAACATTTATCTCAGAAAGTTCTACTGGATGGTGCTGATTTAAAGAATTTATTATTGGTATTTTCACTGATTTGTATAAACAAAAGCTATTAGAGTAGCTTTATAAACTAAAAGCTATAAAATGAGTAGCTATAAATGAGTAGCACTGGATTCTGGAGGCCTTATGGATCAAGGCACTTCTTAGATATCACATGTCCTCAGTTGTTGATATTTTTATTTATAATTTTTCATTCACTTCAAGCATTTCTTCAAGGGATTATACAAAAAAGAGTACAAACTTCACATACTTCAAAATCTTGAGTGCCTGATGTTGAGTGTAAGGGTGACTGAGCACAGAATTCTTGGATCATTGTCTCGCCTCACTCAAAAAATTTCCTTATTCAATAACCTGTTCTTAATTCCTAGGTTCTTATACAAACATTTTATTCCCTTTAAATTAAGAAAATTAACCAAGAGATGCCCCAATTTTGCCTGGTACTTGAGAAGCACAACCCCCAAACATTCATGTATTTTTTGGTGTTATAAATTTTTCCATTATTTTTTATTGTAACACCTCCATCTGTTCCATTCCAGCCTTCTAGAATCCTTATTATGTGTATATATAAATCCTGGGACTCATCCTTCATGTCTTTATTCTGTTTGTATTAATTATATTCTTTCATCAAAATCTTGGAAAATTTCTTGACCTTATTTTCACCTTCACTGATGCAATGTTTTGTTTTGTTTTTAATTGTAACCAATCTGCAATTCTCAGATCCCTTTGTATTTTTCACTTGGTACTTTGTTTTCTATTATCTCACAACAATCCTTGATCTGGTATTATTTCATCTTTGAAAGGCCATTGTTAAATTTCACTGATATGCGGAATAGAGATTTTCTAATGTTTTTTTTTTCTGAAGCTCTGTTTATTGAGGGGATAATTTTTCTGTTTCTAATCATTTATTTGTTTAGAAGATGAGTTTTCGAGTTAGAACTGGGCTCCAATTTCTATTCTGCTACTTACTTAAGTTTTTTAAACTCAGTGGGCCTCTCTTTTCTTGTATGTGATATGCATGAAATTCCCAGAGTTTAGAGATATTGCCAGGATTCGACCAGGCATTTTATGTCAAGTGCTTAGCATCCGGTTGGTACTCAGTGAGTGTTAGCTATTGTATTACCAGACCTTTTCATTTTGGTAATAGCTTTTTTGATTTGATCATTTTGAAGCCATTGGGAGATACATTTGTCTAAACTTAGGAGTTGACTTGGAGTCTGGCAGAGACGACATTGGCTTTTATTTGATGTTTCAGGTCCAGATGAGGGAACGGGGGAAACTTTAGAAGTTTTGTGATTTTACTGTTATATTAGCAGTCCAGTGCCCGTGAAGAGAGGAAATACATATATATTCTCCACTTCCCCTGGCTTTTCTGCCCTCAGGAGAGCCTTCAAGATATTCCACTGCTTCTCCCTACCCCAGCAATGCCAAACAGAACTCCATGAATGTGGCATGGTCCCCAGCGTCCCTACTCTAGACCCCAGAACATCATGCCTTTCTCCAAGATGCTTTTAGAATCAAGATCCCTGACAACTGCCCGAGCTCACCTTCACCTGCTGTCCCAGCCTCTCAGAGATGCATGTTCCAGGGACAGTCTTCTAGAGGGTCCCTGTCAATTATTTCCCAAGCCATCTGCAGATTGATCATTCTGCCCTTCAATTCAGAAATAGCAACCTGACTTGAAGAAACTCATAAAGTTTCTATTTTTTTCTTACTTCCAATTCTGGTATTAGCTGCCTCTTCCACCTACCTGCCCTACCATATTTAGATTCCTTAGGCCATAACCTAAGGAATTTGGAATTGGAGGAATTAAATAACAGACTCACGTCTCCATCTCAAACAGCTTTTTAACCATAGTTTTACAAGAATAGTATATGGAAAAAGAGATTAAAAATGGTACTGGTATTGATCTCATTTATGGGAACTATAGTAAAAAATGTTAATTATGGCTATGTTATTATGGAGTGTTGCCTTTGCTTCAAGAAAAAAAAAGCATCTAAATTCTGCTTGAGGGAAACTATTTCCCTCAGACTACCTACTCACAGAACCATGGTTGGTTAAAAGCTAGAACAGTATAGGTCAACTCCATTTTTTCCCCTTTTTTCAGGATATTTTCCGGTGTCTAAAGGCAAACCATTGAGATGAGCTGGTCAGCTCCAGGGATCAGAAGCAGCTTTCTTCACAGCTGAACTGGGCTGCCCAGCAGTGTGTTCCAGGAAACATTTGGTTTGAACTGATTTTTCTGTCATAAGGCAAGAAGTTTCCAGCTGAACTGTTTGCTGATCTGGTGAGCTACTCATATAAACAACAGACACACCACAGAGGGACACTACTGTAACTATTTCCCTCCAACCACAATCCACCTGTGACTACTGAGCATGCAAAGTCTGGACTACATAAATCTTTTATTAGGGAATTAAAGAGACAGGCATGAGAAGGGAAGACAAGAGGAAGACTTTACAAAGTGACTGAGCCTGAAAAAGAAAAAGGCTCAGCAGAGAGAAGGGTAAAGATGGAATGCTAAGCCTGGAATGAAACACAGGGCAACAGCCGCAGGGATCAGACATACCCTTGGAGAATCATTTTCATTCTTGATCCGTCCTTTGAGTGCTTTCTCTGCAGTGCAAGCCCACTTCTCTGCACGGAAGCCCAGAGAGTTCTGGAGTTCGTTTTACAACCTAGTAAAAGTGGGCTGGTTGCTGCCAAGGTGTCCCTTCTAAAAGACTGAGTTCTGACCATTCCATTGCTGAGACAGGCAAATCCACCCCACCCCTAAACTATGTCTGTCTGCTCTAGTATTTCAGGTCACACAGAGGTCAGAAGCTAAAATCAGTAGAGTTCAAGACCACCCGAGGCAAGAACAAGGCTACTTGTTCTCACGTGCCCCACTTGGGATTCCCTTGCTCCATATACGCCTGATTCAGCCTTGTCTGAAATTGCATTTTCTCTTGGGGATCACAAGTAGAGAGACAGAGAAACAGAGACAGAGAGAAAACCTGATGATAAGTGTTTGCCAGAGCCCAGATTTGGTCATTCAGGCATCCATGCAGATCCATGCAGAAGGAAGCATGAGTTTAGAGTCAGCTCCACAGGCCAAAGCCTTTTTTGAGATATGTGTGACATCCAGGAAGTTACTCAAGCCACAAATAACCACAAATCCCACTGGTATTAAGGGTGTTATAAGAGTCTGATGATTCATGTCTCATCATCCTGTTTCAAAATCCCAGTTGAAAAAATATGTTCAGAGCCTAATATTTCAGTAAAGTATAGCATGGCTAAAAACCTTTGATTTCAACATGACTAGTTGTTGTAACTAGTTGGTTAACTGGGAAAATGTATTTTGTATAATAGTAAGAAGCACATCACTGTACTTAAAAGAAAATATTTTTCAAGAACAGTGTGGAGAGTCCATCATAAGTGGATTTAACTTAAGTTATACTAGATGAGTTGGAGAAAAAGAGAAATGATTATTTAAATGGTGCCTTTCTGCTAAAACACATACCCTACTTGGCAAATGAGATAGTGAGCCCCAATCACCCCCACCCCACAGCAAAACATCTACTACTTTGTGGATGATCTCAGAGCCATTCAGGTATGATTTTGATCACTCACAACTGTAATTCTTTGTACACTTAAGCTCATTGAAATAGGGTTTAAGAGATTAGAGGCGTCTCAAATTTTCATGAGCTGTTAAACACTAGGAGACCTTCTCAAAGGCAGGTTCTGTTTGAGTTAGTAAGTCAGAGGCAGGGTCTCAGATTCTGCATTTTTAACCAATCCTCAAGTGATATTGATGCTACTAGACCACAGACCACACTTTGAGTACAAGAGCTTATTACATGGAATTAGATCCACATTCAACATACAGCAAATACTGAGCACCTACTATGTGCCACGTGCTATATTCACTGATGATAGAAGCATGAAATATACTGCTTCTCATTGCTCCTTATCATCAAAGAGTCCCGGTTTAGTTCAATATAGTAACAACTAAGAACTTCATGAAATAGAAATTTTCCCCCAAAACTATGCCTTAAAATAACACTCAACCCTAATATAAGGATAGGGCTTTATCACTTACAAAGCATTTTTTTCCAAATCTTATCCCACTGAAAACCTCTAACACAGGATCTCACCTTTCTTTCAGGTGTAAGATGTTATTATTTTTTGTATTGATATCACTGCATACATACTTCCAAGGATGAAAGACGTTCCTCACCACCCCATGTCATAGATCACCGAATACTAAAAGTAAATTAAATAAAACCTATTCTGAAGTGATTTTATCACTGTGCATGCACAAGCATGTGATCTAGTAAACACAGCAATTTCTGATTTTCATAACCTATGTAAAGTAGTGGAAAGCCCAGGATGACGTATCTCCTTAGCATGAGGTCTTCTGCTGACTAGCCATGTAACCACATGCAAGTTAGTTAACCTTGAAGGACCTCAATTTCCTCATTTTTAAGGAAGGAGCCGGAACTGGTGACCTCTGAGGTCCTTTTCAGCTCTACAATCCTATGTTCCATAAACCGCCCACCTTGAATTTGCTATAATCTGTGTTTCAGATCCCAAAGACAGATCTTTTCAACAGCATCAGCACAACCACACACCCCCGAGCTTTGGCTCCACTGGCTCACACAGCAAAGCTTTGAAATTCTTGAATACTGTAAAGCTCCAGCCTGCCAGTGCCGCGTGGAGCTGCTGCTTCACAATTCAAGTAGTCAGCTATTGACTCGTGGCAATCTATATCTGCATTAAAATGGGAGTTTTGGATTAATGTGGAGCTGAAAGCCCGACTGAGGCTCTTTGCTGCCAGCCTGTCTCTGTAATTGCAGCATGGATTTCACCAACCACAAAGGGCAAAATGAATGTGATCATCCCCAGTAGTCGATAGCCCATCGATTTTTTCTTTTGACTCTATGATTCCCACAAATATTGAAGCTCATTTTTTAAGCAAGGAGACTTATTAATCTACATTCTTCAAAACTAGTGGCCCCTTCAATGAGGTGAATTCTGAAGGTTATTTGATATGCAAGACATGAGTAGATCAGTCACATTTTTAAAAAATTCCTTTTCGTGTACGTGTGCACATGCACACTCAAGTCCTCACTTCCATTTAAAATTGGCATTCCACATAGATGGTGGAACTTGGTGCTCATGGTCACACTATTATGTGTCTGATTGTTTAGGAATGATTAGGAAGGAAATGTTGGCAAAGCTCATTCTGGTCTGTGGTTGCTGGTTTCTTGGGTAGGCTTCATTTTTCACTCACTCCTAAGGTTGGAAACAGAATGTGTACAACAGCACCTGTGGTTCCAAGGATGGAACACTGATCTGGGGCCATTTCTTCCCTGAATGAAGGCTATTAATCTGCAGTAACAAGTACATGGTAAGGCAGAGAAACAAAAGCAGCTCCTGCAGCGTTCAGTTGTGGTTACTCCAAACCATACCGGTTCTTTAATTTCTCATGATGCATTTTCCATTTTATGTTATTTCTGGTTGTTATATCCTCTGATCACTTCTCCAGCCTATTGCCTCCTTAATTTTGTTGGAAATTCAGACTCTGAATAGCTGGAAACCACATTTGTCAGATTTGGGTTTTGTGTGGTTTGTTGTAAAATGCAGCAGTCCTCTCTCTCCCAATAGCTCTATCTTTTGAGAAAAAAAAATGATAAAATTGGTCAAATCCTATTGGCTTTTTTCCTCAGGAAAATTTCCTACATCTGGCCCCTACTCTTGGCCTCAATTTTAGGTCTGTTTTGCCTACATGGAACAGCTGGAACAGCATTTCATTTCATTTTCTTATCGAAGAATAAAGATGATGAGACTCTTGACGATGCAGACTTGGTTATACCACAGATTCAAAATGATCAGAACCTGCTTGAGGAACTTGAAGTTCATTCAGGATCCAATATGGCTCTGACACTCAAGATATCTTGCCATCAGGAGTTTATTAATCACAGCCTGTGTCTAACACAGAGAGTTCATTCTATGCTTTCCTCTGAGCTTTCACTCTGACTTCTATTTAACTCTTTCTCTGAGTCTCAAGTTCAACCAAATACAATTTCAAATAATCCCAGTCACAAGATCTAATTGTTCAATCATCCCCTCTGGCTACATCTTTTGTGCCATACCATCCCATTGGTCTATAGATGAGCTATTCTTAGATCAAACACCCAATTGGATTCAATAATAACAGTTTCTGTCAATATAATGACTTATGTAGAAGACATACATTTTAAATGTAAAGGAACTCTGTAAAGAGAAAATATAGACAAGGCAGCATATTGAGGTTTGACCTATCAATCATGCTTATGGTGTCAGCTCATCTCAAACCCATATCATCACTTATCTAGACCTTTGCAATAATACCCTTACTAGGAACACAATGCCTAAACTCTACCTTATTTAATCCATTTCTGATAATGATCTTCAGAAAGTCTCTAATATCTCTGATCCCTAATTTCCTCATCTATCTCAACTATTAAATGGGTATAATAGTTGGGAAGACTTGAAGAGAGAATACACATAAGGTACTTGGTTATTTTTACCACTATTTTATGGAAAAAAATCTTATCCTGGTTGTAAGGATTATATTTCTTTCTAAGCATCTTTCTCCCACAAGAACATGGACTCAATGAGGCCAAGAACCAAGTCTTATTGACTTCTTTAATGCCTTATCTGTGACTCAGAATCTAACACAATCAACTACTCAACACACATTGAATGAATGAAGGCATTGTTCACATTCCAGAGAACTCTTTATTAAACCTAAGACAAAAAATAAACTCCTACTTACTTCATTAATAAACTTTTCCTAATCTTCATTAAAATCATATGAAGCATCACATATAGTAAGATAGTCTAGAACTGGGAAAATTGACTATGCCTCTCTCTATGCTAGAAAAATGGAATGGGACCCTGTGAAGAGAGCACTTAGCTACAGAAAGTGTCACATGCCCTCCAATAGCACAGAATGTCAAATTCAGAGGGCACACTAACAATGTCTTCCAACCTTTTATTAATGAAGACCTTGAGACTCGAACAGATATGAAATGACTCACATGACTTTACAGGGTTATGAAGCTTGAAAACCAAATGGTGTGTGTGGATTCTCAATAATAGGGATTCCCCTGTTTCCACGATGATAATTCAGAATGACCACCTACTCTGAGCTTTAAATTGACCAGAACAATCCCTGGACAAGTGTAATTTCACTCCTACTCTGTCACAGTAGTAAAAGTACTGCATTTTTTTCTTCCTTCTTCTATCATCCATTTAAAGATGAAAATCATTGAGTTGTTAATAACTGAATTGCCTTTTTGGGTCCAGGTGTTTGCATCTAGAAAATCAGAGTGGTAAGTGTGGTTACTGGTTTTCAAAGCTCTACGTTCCCCAAAGCTGTTGAGTTTCAGAAGATGCCACAAGGTCCATCGTGGGGTGATAGGAAATGGCTCAATCAGGACCCCAGCTTTCTCACCCATTTTCTTACTTTTCATATTTGAACATTTAAAACTTTTTATTTTCAATCAAACACAATATCTCCATTCATTTTGAAATGTTTTAATTATTTAACTCTTGCCTATGGCTCGAATTTAATTTCTCAAAAGAAATAGTGCAAAAGGAATGGTCCCAATGCTTCCAACCACTAGATTATATATTGATAATTTGACTGAGCCCAAGAAGGATTTGAACAGTGAAACACATTGTAAAAATTCATCAAGATGTGCAAAACTGCACCCCAATCCCTAAAAAATCTGGATATAGATAATAATACTTTAAAGCGTATGAACGTTGCAATATTATCTACCTGATGCACAAAATCTTATGGACATTTAAAACTCCAATGAATTGAAATTTTAATATTTTACATTAATTGTTTTAACCAGTTTTTTATTTTGTCCAATGCATTTTCAACAAATACACTTTTTTTCCAAAATGGAGTCTTTTGTTTCTTGCCCTAGAGAAAAACTAACATGGAACTAATACAAGTTGAGCCAGGACTCAAGATTTCCTTCTCCCTCACAATTCTCCTGCCTCACAAGAAGTCATCAAGATAGCTTTATTCATTCATTCTTTTGGGGAATTGAATGGGACAGCTTTGTAGGTGCAGAGGAGAAAAAAAGCAAAGTTATTTATTCTACAAGCAGTCAGTACATAAATAATTAAAATGTCTGATGACAAGTGCTGGTAGAGATATATTCCACCAAGGATCAAGGGTTAAGGAAACAGCATGACATAAGGAAGATGGTAAAGAAGAAGAGGAAACAACCATCTAAGTAACTTGCAGGTTGCACAGGAATTCACAGAAGGATGGGCAATTCCACCAGTGATGTAAGGCAGGGCAGTTATGTCTGCAAAACAAAGGAAGAAGTGGGGGCTAGAAGGATTTCCAGGCAGACAGACAACCTGTTCAGGGGCATGAAAGGGCATGATATTTCCAAGGAACCCTGAATAATTCAGAATGACAGGAGTATGGTTCCCATTGAGAGAAGAGAGATGAGAAGGATCCAGTAATAAGGTGAAAATGTGGTCAGCAGTCAGGTAAATGCAAAAGCTTCCTGACAGGCCCATGAGAGAGAGTCTTTGTAAAGAGAAGGGGAGGAGGTAGTCTAGAGAATTATATTCCACAGAAGATGCAGGGCATGTTAGAAAAATCCTTTAAAGATAAAGATGATTCCATATATCAAAATAAAAGATGTCACTGTAAAGTGTGCAAGAATAAAAACCCAAACACAGTAGGTCACTCTGGAATCAGAGTTATGAATGACAGAAAGAAGAGCTGGGAATGAAGGAAAGGGCAAGGAAATGTCAAGTCAGTGAATAGAGATCGTGAACTCCTTCGAGAAGAAGACAGGGCCCAGAGTGGGTAACAAAATAACTCAAACTCTAAAATAAACTGACTATGCTTAGGGTGCTTTGCCAACTGCTATCTTAGACCTAATCAAGTGCTCCCCGACCTGCCCCAGAAGCATCGTGACATGAAAAGAACAAGGCAGCCAAAAGCTGGCTGAAGGAAGAAATTAAATGAGAAGCAGAGGGTGGAGTCTTCTTTTAGTGCCTCAGGAAATAAAAAAATAATCACAGACACTGAAGTAAAACTGCACCCTATGTTTCCCACTCAATTCCTTACTTAGCCAATAAAAGGACAAAAAAAATTTAATTGCAAGAGATGAGTCTGCCAAATGAAAGGAAATTCATGGTATGATTGGAAAAGTGTCCTTGGTATATTGACAGAGGAAGTGGTTACCTATAGGTAGGAATTCAAAAGTTGCGAAAAGCTCCTTTCCCTGAGCACCCTGTAAAACAGCCTTTCTTCTCCTGCAAAACACACACACACAAACACGCACATAAACACACAACTTTGCTTCTACCGATGCCGATGCCTGAAATTCCAATAATTATCGCTCCATTCCTTTTGCCTGAACTTAACAGAATCTTCTTCACCAGATAAAATGTGAACATCCTGAAAGAGAAAGGGGCACATGATGAATTTTATCTATCATTGTACATCATTATAAATTACTTAAGCAAGATGGATAGAAAGGACATGGAACGAGCATATTCTTTACTGGACAGAATTGATTCCCCTATACAAACTGGGTGAATTCTGATTTGATGAGAAAATGTTTCTCCAGGGTGAGAAGTGAAAGAAGATGCAATACAACACACTCATGATTCTGCCTTGGATGCCCTTTGGTTCTGTGTGCATGGTTAACAATGTCAAGTGTCCTGAACTAAGTAAAAGTTCCAAGTAGTGAGCCCACATACATAAGACATTGAATTCGGCAATGGAGGTAAGATCTGAGAAGGTCTGTGGTTTTCAAGAGCTTGGGTTCCTTGTGAGAATAAGAACTGAAGGCTTGAAGGAAGACGACCTGACCAAGCAATTAGGATCACAGAAAGCATGATCGCTTCCATGCAAGATAACATTTCACTGCTCAAAGATAGAACAGCCTCAGCTTTAGAATTCATGGCCTTAGCTCAAGAATAAGTTTACCTAGAAAACAAACCTTGAAATCAAATAGTGGTTCCCATATTATTTAACCTCTCAAAAATGTACATGGTGGGAGAAATATGCTCATTCTATGACTACATAGCTGGGCAACTGGGGATTGGGGATGAATTGATGAATAGTTGAATGGATAGTCAGATGGGGGGGGTGAGGAGAAAAACCATGAAGGAAACACTGGCAAACATTCCCTTATCTCTCTCATTGAAATGCAATTATTTTCAAATGTTCTTTCACCCCCTATCATGACAATTGTGGAATCACTAGGATAAATTGAGAACTTTTAAATGAAAGCCTATTGAAGAGATTTTTGTTATTTATAAATCTCTACAATGGTATGTTTTTATTTGTACTTTCTCCTTAAGTTTGAAGACTGGATTAACTATACATATTTTGGTGCCATACATTTGCTCTCCTCTGTGTATGATAGAGGTGCTTTCCCCATCTTACTGACAGTCAATGCCGAAGTCTTGACAAAAATGAGGCTGTGGGGAAAGAGTGTAAATTAGAGAAAGCTCTGCCCTGGAGGGCAGGTGATCTTGTTCACAGTTTCCAGTCCTTGATCTGCCTCTACATTAACCATCTTCAAGGTTTCTCTAAATTCTGTTCTATGACTATACTCAGTGGCCCATTTTTTATGATAATATAAATAGCCATTATTTATTAAATACTTATTATATCGTAAGCAAATAGGTTAAATACCTAATGTACATTATCTCATTAAAGTCTCATAGTGACCTCATAATGTTGGATTGGGGTTCTGATGCTCAGGAAGTATTGCCCAAGATCACAGATAAAGTAAGGGGAAAAGGTATATTTCAGACCAGAGCTCTTGAATTTAACTGTGGCATGATATTGGCTGCCTGCACAGCTGACCAATTAATTGGGATTTGGTTGATATAAAACACTATAGAAAAAAAGACCTGCTGCTCTGCCTAGCTCATGGACTCAAATTCGAATTGCTCTTATGCTAAGGAGAATAGGTAAACTGAAATCTCCTACAGAGCTTTATATAAGAATAAGTTATCAAAATAACATAAGTGCTGCTCTTGAAAAAAAAAGAAAAATGGGTGAACAGGTAGAATTCACTATCTCCCCTTCAATGGTTTTCTCTGACATGTAAAATAGCACTCCACAGAAACTAAGTAAACAAACAGATAAATGAATTCATGAATAACTGAAAGAACCTAGGGGCTTTGATAGGGAATAAGGAAAGAAATATCACAAGGAGTAAAATAATATTACTACAAATCAGATGGCTGTTTTGACAGCACAGCAATTGACTTTCACTAATGTCCTCAACACTATCTAGCAAGTGTGGCTCACAGTCATCTGGTACCAACCCACCTTTCTATTTTCTCTGCCCCCGTGAGATAAGCTTTCCTTGCACTCCAGCCCAATAAACTCACTATCCATATACTTTATTTTATCTGCAATTTCTGTTTTGTTCATATATTTCCCTTAAAGCCCATATTTTTCTCACCCACAGTCAAAAACCATACCAAAGTCTAGCTAGAATCTTATTCCTTCTCTGTAATACCAAGATCAGGGCAATGAGGCTTCCAAGATCCTGCCAGTGATGAAAGAAGTCAATAGAGCCTTCAGCAGGAATTACTCCCTGATCGTTGTGAGCAGTTTCTGTTCGTTTTGATGCTGGGGCAAATGAGAGTCACCCAGGAGGACTCAGTCTGTCTCACCATCTCATCTGGATTTGAAAGGGTTTCACATGTCCCTAATGAAATGTTGATGTCTTGGTCTCAGGCTAAGCATGATTCCAGAGCAAGGTGAGCACACCATTAATTATAAGCACAGATGTTCCTGGCTGCCAAGATGAGCTCATGAAGCCCTCTACATCTTGTAAGTCTTGCTTCAATGCTACCTTACATCCACTCCCTGCTTGATTAGCCTCTGCTTAGCTTGGCCCCCCTGACTGCAATGCCCTGACCTTCCCTCCCTAATTACTATTCACCTTACTTTTCTCTAGTTAATCCCCTCTTATTCTTTAAGACATTGCCCTCAGGAATCACCCCCTCCAGGAAGACATCCATGACTCCAAATGCTCCTAAAATGTATGTACATCTTCATCACTGCATTCACCATGTGAATTTTCATTTATTTTAGATGTCTGCCTTTATGAATAACTGTCAGCTTCTATGATAAAGATTATGTCTCACTCACTGTTATGTCTTTTGCATTGAGGAGAACACCTGGTGCATAGTATTTAATATTTTTACTGGATAATTGAATGGAGGAAGGAGAAAACAAAGTGGAGAGAGCTCTGTCAAATCAGAAGATGTGGCCTCTTTCTTCTAGGTCGTATCTCTCAATGAGAGTAATTCTCTGAAGGCAACCCCTTGTATAGACAAGAATTATGGCACAAAGCCTCTTTCACAATCAGGAGAATTTAACTGCCAAGAAAGCTGCCTGCAGACATGCACCCAGGTGCTGTCCAGGGTCCTGGACTGAGGGGCTGTTTTCATTCCTAACCTAGAAGAGTTCTCTAATCAGGCCATTTCTGATCTGCCGCTTCAGCAGATTAAATTCTTGATCTCTGATAACCATCCCTACTCCTGCACCAGCAGCCTCTGCTCATGTGAGTTCTTCTCCAGATAACTTTATGTTCTGACTTCACTGGATTTAGTTCACTGTCTCCTTTTCTCTTCCCAACCTAACCTTTAATACCTGAAGAATCCCCGGGTACTCCTTAACCTGGTATGTTTCCAATTAGGTCCCTGATTTCCTGTGTTGAGAAGAGAGTCATAGACCCCAGACTTGACAAGAGAATGCATGGGAGGGAAGAACTATCATTTCTCAAGATAGCAGCCTCTCTCCAAAAGGAAACCCAATAGTTGTACACTGTGGTGCCTACCTGAAATCCCAGTTGGCTCTGGAGGCCAAAGAAGGAAGATTCCTAGTTCAAAGCCAGCCTCAGCAACTTATTAAGACCCTATCTCAAAATTTAAAAACCAGGCTATGGATGTGGCTCAGTGACACATGGGTTCAGTCCCTAGCACCAAAAAATAAGTAAATAAATAAAAAGAAAACCTCATGATATGGGGGAAGAAGTACACTCATACATTTTTGGTGGGACTGCAAGTTAGTACAACCATTTTGGAAAGCAGTATGGAGATTTCATCAAAAAACTAGGAATGGGACCACCATATGACCCAGAGTTATCCCACCCCTTGGTATTTACCCAAAAGAACTAAAATCAACATATGACAATGATACAGACACATCAATGTTTATAGCAGCACAGTTCACAATGGCCGAGTTATCGAACGAACCTAGGTGCCCATCAACAGATGAATATATAAAGAAAATATGGTGTATATATATATACACAATGAAGTATTACTCAGCTATAAAGAAGAAGGAAATTATGGCATTTGCTGGTAAATGGATGGAACTGGAGAACATCATGCCAAGTGAAATAAGCCAAAATGTCAAGGATCAAATGCCCTGTTTTATATGCAGAAACTAGAGCAAAATAAGGAGGAAAGTTGGAAATCTCATGAAAATAGAAGGGAGATCAATGGAGTAGAGGAAGGAGATTGAGAGGGAGGGATGAGGGACATGAAAAGAGAGGAACTGTGGAATGAAATCAACCAAATTATGCTATCCATGTCTTCCACCTTTATGTAAATTTATAAAGCACCAATTAAAAAAAACAATAAATAAAAAGAAGGAAGACCACTAGAGTAGGATGGAAAGAAGCAGTACTGGGGACTGAAATGGAGCATAGCATATTCCACGTATGTATGGTTATGTCTAAATGAATCCCACCATTATGTATAACTACAATGCACTAATAAGACATTTAAAAATGAAATCTCTTGTATTGCTCTGTAATTTACTTTTTCCACATTACAATATATAGTGTGTCTCTAGGTTAGGTCATGTGGTTCTATGGATGGGATTTAATAAATAATGCCATTCATTTAAAAAAAGGAAACTTCACATTGCCTAAAGCATAGTGTGACACAGGTGGCTCTTATGATGTTCCATTTGCTATATTCCATCCTCTTAGCAGTCACATCAGGAGCAAAGAATCTCAGCACTCCTGGGCCATGAAGCAAAGGTAAAAGCAAACAGCTGTTGTAATTAAGGTAGGACCTCTTGTCTCTCACTAGTTGCAAGTGAGTCCAGGGTATACCTCTTATATAGGATAAGAATTAAATTGCATCTGAAATTACAACTATTTAATAATCATTCACAAAGAAAAAGAAAAAATAAAAGTTCCATTTAATGTTTTTGTTTTGTATCTATTACATGTACTACCTAGCACTTAAGCTAAATTACTCTTAACATGTGAAGGATTTTGAAAATTTTATTTCATGTTCATTGAATGCCCTATGACCATCATAAGCCCCATTCACGTGTTCCTCACTATAATGAGGAATTATTGCTGATGTTTTTCTATATATAGTTTCCAGATAGCAGACCATGCCCAATCCTACCAAAGTTTTCCAAGTGCCTTTGTTAAGGATTCCCAGGTCTGAGTTCCCCACCCCATCATTCCTTCATGCCAAGAGAATTGAGTATGGAGCAATAAGGACAAACCTCTCCACTGAAGCTGAAGCTTCACAAACACCAGACCAATGAATCCCCCAAAACTGAAACCTCTGAAAGCAGATTGCAAGGCTTTCTGTATTTTTTAGCCTCCTTGCACTTGCCCAGCCCTTAAATCTGGCCATAACAAAGACCCCACAGACAACTCTTCCCAGTCAATCATCCTTATTCCATAGGAACATTCTCTGAGCTAGGACACTAGGCTTTCTCAGAAAAGTTCTACTGCCACCCTAAAAACTCTTGCTTGTGAATACCACTCCTTTTTTCTCTCATGAGTATATTAATGAATAACTAAATATACATACACAATACACATTATATGTGAGTATGGAGTATGTATGTGTGTATAAGGCATCTAGGAGAAACTACTGGTTTGTAGGTCAGAGAAGGTAAGAGAACCCTACATCCTCAGTTTAAGGTCTTAATGGATAGGTAATTGCAAAATTTTCAGGTTTCTTCCCTCTCAGCTTAGCTTTGGAAGTGTAGCAACCACTGAGTTCAAAGGACACACTGGCCTCTGAGGAATTAAGGGTGCCTTTAGGAAGCTGATGACCTCAGCAGCTGTCAGAGCTGAAAATTGGCTGCCTTGTGCCTCTTGGCCAGCCCCTTCACATCTGTGAAAGAAACCAGTCACGCTTGAATCACTCCTCTTTTGTCTTCGTGGATTTTAATCTTTCCTCCAAGCCTAGGGGTGTTTATCAGGATATCAGAGAAAGGGAAGGAAAATATGATGTGTATTCCCTTGCTCACACCCCTCACAACCATATTCTATTATCAGATGAGCCAGCCAAGGTTTAAAGCTGGAGTTGGGCATTTTCCATATCTAGAGTATGTCACCCTCAAAACATTGACTTACCCATTAAAAGTTCTTGCTACTGAGAGCCAAGAATATTTCTAATCCAAACTTCAGATCGGGGACAGCTTGCATAAAGAGAACACTTTGTCTTGCTGTGCTATTTGAAGTGTCTTCTCTTTTCTCATCACCCTTTCTGTACCACCCTAAGTCCCTGCCAAACCCCGTGATCCCCCCAACTGGATGGCCTTGGCCTCTCCTGAGCATTTGCTCTCTATGTCCACTTTCCTTCCAGTTCCTAATTCCTCTTTCTTTCATCTCTTAAACAACTTCAGAAAACCCATCTCTACCCTAAGTCTTTCCAAGTAGATTGGAAAAGAGACAGGGCTCCCACAACCCTGTACAGGAGGAAGTCAGGACTCAACAGCAGGTCCTCTGAGGAGCTGGCTGCACGACTTACCATCTGTGCCTCCTCCTCAGGGCCCTCCAGTACCACCACCCACAAAACAAGAAATTTGAACCCCAAGGCCTTTCCGACCCAAGTCCTCTGCCCTGTGGCCCCATTCTAAATATGCTTTTCCTGTTCACTATTCTACAAATTTTTAAAAATATCTACTTAATGCTCACATCTAGCATTCATACCTTAGCTGAATGTTAGCATTTGATTTCTGTGGACTTTTAACATGCTATTGTTCATATATTTTAATAATTAAATAAGAATATAACTAAAGCAGTTTTTTGCACTGACATTATTATGATGTTCAAGTTAATTCTGAAAGTTTTAGCCAAATAGATGAGTTTATAATGCAAAGCATGTAGATATATAGAAATACCCAGGTACTTATCATGGGGATAAGCAAAACACCCAGCCCATGAGTCATTTGGAAGTTTTTCCATCAGGGAGATAGTCTCTAATTGAGTTTTGAACATCTGCTCACGCCAGTATTAGCTGCTGCTGAAATAATTTTGAATGGCAAATATTCTTGATGATGATGAATTATCCCTTTACCCCTAGAGAGAGAGAGCTCACTTTTGAAACTCCATCCCTATCTTGCTGAAATACAGAACTTAATGTTTCCATCATCTTTGTCTTCCAGACCAAGAAAGGAAATTTTCAAAGATTTATTCTGTGATTTTAGCCGATCCAAAAAGTTGGCATTTTTTCCAAAAATGTGAAGTTTATCTTTACCGGTGAAAATTAAAGAAGATAATAATTACCTGAATTAAGGAAGAAAGGAAACTGAACACCAAATACAAAATGTTTAAAGGAGCTTTTTTTTGGGGGGGGTGGGGGTAATCTAAAGTTGTATTTCTAATTTTTTTTTACATTATCCTTTCTTATAGACAGAAAGCCTAAGCAAATATTATTTAACAAAGCTATGGACTAAATTACCTGCCATATTTGCTTTTAGAATTCACAATGCATAACTCATTTTCTTAAAAACACTGTTGTTATTTTTCCACTACCCTGCCTTCTGTCCCTGTAGGATAGGGAAAACCTAGGCAAACATCCTGAAATTGCCAGGGGGTGGGCAGCAGAATGTGCTTCTGACCACTGAAATACGCTCATTGTTTACACACCAGCCACACCACTGAGAGAGTGACCTCTTTCCAACACTGACAAGCGAACATGAACAGCTCTGCCGACTTTGATTGGCGGTTCATTGGGTCTCTGACCTTGAATGACATTGCTGGCAGATTTTGATTGGCAGACTGCAGCACTGCAGACCACCTCTAGTACACATGCCCACTCTCCAGAAATTAGCCCTTATCTTTTCAAAAACACTCTGTATGCACCAAAACATGGCTGTGAGCATCAAACACAGCCTGGGGAGAAAAAAAAAAAGCATGATCTTTAATTTATAGCCCTCATATCCTTCTGTAATTGACACATCCAGTGATGCAGCTGGTCAGCCTTTGACTGCATCTCCACGAGGCCAAACATCAAAATTCAATGGGGGAAATTCAGGGAGCCATACAGATACATTGTCTACAAAGCACCATCATTAAGATACTTGGGGCTTCTAGATAGTCCTTAGCACACAAACAAAACATTTGGATGACTGATCAAAGGCTTCACTTTTCTCTGGATGCTAAGGCATACTGAAAGGAAGCCTCCTTCCCTGCTCAGGAACCTAGTCCTGCATTTGTCTGGGTTAGACACGGGTGAGGGTACCTTTACATGATTAATTAAATATGAATTAAAATATGCTTTCACCTACTACTCTACAGAGCATCCATATTCACCCTTAAGAAATGAGCATATTTTCAAATAAAATGTCATACATGTTTAAGAAATGGTTGCCTTACTTTTATCAAAATGCTCCAAAGCTGGCAGTAAAACATAAAGACTCTCATACTCCTCAGATGGAAGCCCAGCTTACTATACACGTGCTTGACTTTTGTTCTTCCAGAAACTCCACTCAAATAAGGATAAAAGAATGAAAAAACAATAAATCTTCAAGTATAAGAAAATGAGAAGATAACAATAGCAAATGGGAGATAGAGAGCAGCACATTTTTCGAAGTCAGAAAGTAGTTGGAAGAGCCAGGCACAGTAGAACATGCCTGTTATCCCAGAGGCTAGGGAGACTGAGGCAGGAAGATCACAAGTTCAAAGCCAGTCTCAGCAACTTAGCAACCTAGTGAGGCTAGTGAGGCCTTAAACAACTTAGCAAGATCTTGTCTCAAAATAAAAAGATCTGGAGATGTGGCTCAGTGGTTGAGTGCTCCTGGGTTCAATCCTTGGTACCAAAAAATAAATAAAAATAAAAATAAAAAACCACAAAAGTAGTTGGAGGAAATAACAGTGATAAAAAAGTTGACAACTAAATACCTGCAAAGAGGAATAAATAAGGAAATAAGCCAGTTGCCCCAACAGCACCCTGAGAAGACCCAGGGATTAGAGACTCCCAGCACCATGAGAGAAAAGGAAGATAACATTGGATGAATGCAGCATAAGAGACATTCAGTTTCTCTGGTTCCCTCCCAAGCAGTCAAGCAGCCAGCCCTCTCCTATCCCACCTAGAGATTTAGTCTATGGAAATGAACCAAAGCAAATCCAAACTTGTGACACAGAGGTGGAGCAAGAGCATCGCAGTAACAGCAGAGGAAAATAAGAAAAGCTTACACCCTGAGCAGTAAGCCCCCAGCCTCCCATGCCACTCAACTGAGGTACTGCTGACAGCCAAGCACAGACCTCTCTGTCACAGGTCAGGTTCCCTGGGAGACAAATGCTGACTCGCAGATTTGTGTGCAAGAAGTGTACTGAAAATGCTTTCAAGAGCAACACCTGTGGAGAAGGGGATGCAAGCAGGACTAGACAGAGGAGGAGGTGATGCCCGCCAATGAAGGATGCAGCCAGTCCCATGGGGAGCTCTGGAACTGGATGGCCCTTCAGGCTTAAAGCAAGGGACAAGATTTTTATATTCCCATATTGACCAGTTGGATTTGGGCTGCTCTCTTCTGTTAGAGACAGTTGGAGAAGGGGGAATTAGCTGGGAGCTGCCAGTTGCAAACACTCTTGGCATTTGGGGGAATGAGTGATTGAGTGCCCAAGGAGACAGGAGGACATCTGAGGGTGCAATTCAGGGAGAATAAGATCCACCTCTATCCTTGTCGAACTCACACCTGTCAACAGTCAGAATGAAAAATGTACTCTAACAGGGAAGATAGGCTTGTGACTAAATAACTTTAACAAAATAAGTCAAATGCTCGCCAAAGTTATGGGACCAAGTGTTAGTTCTATAATTGGAGAAATGGTAGTACAGAGGTTCTGGGGTGTTTTTCTAGGTTGAGCACATAGGGACTGGATGTGGAAGAATGCATTGGAGTGTTTCCAGTGGGGCGGGTACAGAAGACTCCACCAGATGGAAGGAAAAATACACCAATAAATACAAGTATGTACACAAAATTAAGTCGAATGTGGATAAATAGTAAAGCAGAAAAGGGTGAGGGGATAAGTCTTTCTAAAAAAGCCTTTTGGAATTGATTTCTCTATGCATTTGAGAACTACCCAAGGTTCTTAAGCAGGTAAAGAAAGCACTGAATGGATGTAGCTCAGAGGTAGAATGCTTGCCTAGCATGTGTGAAGCCCTGGGTTTAATCCCTGGTAATGCAAAAAATATAAAACTTTTAAACAGGGAAAGAAATTGACAATTATCACATGTCCTGTTTGTGTTTTTATAGTCAGTGATTATAGGGAAAATATGGAACTGAGAATGGCTCCAGAAATGTGAATGGGAAGAAGTTTTATACAAGTTCAGGGAAGCAACACAAAATGGTTTCTAAGGTTGCACTCTGAGGGCTCAGGCCTGGGTTTGAATTCTCATTCTGCCACTCACCAGCTAGGAAATGTATGGACCCTTAAACCTCTCTTAAACTTCAATTTCTCACCTGAAAAACTGGGGATAATAATATCTGATTTAAAGTAATTGGAAGGTAAATAAATGAGATAATATCTAAAGTGTCTAGTACAGCGCCTCACAGAGGAAATGCTTATTAAATGAAATCTGAATGGTAGCAACATAGCCAAGGATAGCAAGCTGCCATTACCCTGTGGGCAGGAGGAATGGGAAGGAAGGAAAGTCATGAGCACCATGAAATGAACTTCCAAATAAGAATTTGTTTTGTCTATGAAAAAGACAGAAAACAAACAGATTCAATGTTGCCATCATGGTTTTACATGGAGCAATATCAATACCATTGCTAGAATGATGGCGAGTGAAGAAGAAATTTGATAACAATTCTGAGACATTTGTTTTTATTTTATTTAATTTATTTATGTTGGTGCCAGGGATTAAACCCAGGGGCACTTAACCACTGAGCCACATCCTCAGCACTTTTTATTTTTTACTTAGAGACAGGGTCTCACTAAAATGCTTAGGGCCTTGCTAAGTTGCTGAGACTGGCATCGAATTTGTAATCCTCCTGCCTCGGTCTCCCAAGAGACATTTGTTTATAATAATCTAGACATTTGGTCAGTTACTCCAGGAACATTATCTAGTAATCACTAATGGAATCATTAGGCTGAGTAAAGCAGATTGCCCTCCATAATGTGGGTGGGCCTCATCCAATCAGTAGAAGGCCTCAGTAGAATTGAGGCTGGCCTTACTGCAGATCAGAGGAAACTCTTCTAGCCTAACTGCCTTGAGCTTGGCATCTCAACATCTAACCTTGAATTCCAACTGAAACTCTGGCTCTTTCTGAGTCTTGAGCCTTCCAGCCTTTAGATTGGAACTCTAATATTGGATACCCATGTTGCAAGAGAAGAGAGAATTTCTAGAAGGAGTTGAGAGATATGCTAACTATCCATATAGGCAAATGAAAACGAGATCAATAAGAAAACTTAGGGTTGGGTGGCCTTGATATAAAAAGCTTTAGTTGATCAAGAAAACTAAATTGCTGAATAGAGGTGTTATAAAGTCTTTCTTTTTAATCCAGCAAATTGCATCAAATATTCTTAGATGATATCTCAGATGAAGGTTGAGAGCCAAAAACCGCATCAAATACAATCCTTAAAAATACAATTATAGACATATAATAATAGCAAAGTGTCAATCCACTACACAAAGTATTTCTCAGACGCAGGGATTTAGTCCTGTCAGGGGTGGTCTTAGTTGATCTTTTATCTGCCTGTGACTGTTCTAACAAATTACAAGTTCAATGCAGTAGAATTTATTCTTTCACAGGTCTGAAGGCCAGAAGCACTGAGCCAAAACCAATGTGCTCCTAGGGAAAAAGTGTTTTCCCGCTTTTTTCCAGCTACTAGAACTGCACCCCTTGGCTTAGGGCCCCTTCTGCTCTCTTACAGGCCGGTTGCCTGACATCTCCTCCTCCTGACCCTTGTTCCTCTACTTCCTTTATGTGGTTTTCTTCTTTTGTGTTTCTGGATCAAATTTCCCTCTTCTAAGGATACATGTGATTACATTTAGAGCCTTCATGAATAATCTTCCCTTCTTAAGATCTTTCAGTTAGTCATTAATACCCAGGTCTGTTTTTTTTTTGTTTGTTTGTTTGTTTGTTTCAGGTAAAAGGGAACATTTACAGGTTCCAGGAATTAGGATATGTATGTCCCTTAGGGCACCATTAGGCTGCATACTGCAGTTAGTAAATCCAAAGACTTTGTCAAAATAGTCACCCTAACAACCCAGCTGACTCATCATCAGCCCAAATTCTATACTCAAACATCCAAACTCAAGGTCATGAAAGAGAAATACCCTAAAATCTAAGCCTAAACATAACAACAACCAAAAAAAAAAAAAAAAGCATTTTAAAGAGAAAACAGGAGATAAGATCTCTTTAAGAAAGATAACCCACAGTTGCAGAAGGCCTGTCACTTAGCAGGAGCTGTGAGCCAATCAGATGCTCTGTCAGAAGGCAAAGCCAGAGAAAGCCCTGCCTAATTGGATTGGCTGCCTTAATGGGCCAGAAGTCAACAAGTCAGAATGAAAAATATACTCAATTCAGCCACCTGGAATTGGTTGTAAAAAGGATGCAATAAAATAGGTCAATTTTCTGGGACTAGTAAGAGGGTCCATACCCAAATGGACTGAACCCATTTGTACACAACTGTTTGTCACTTTGTGACTGTAGCCTTAAACCTCTCAACGTGAGTAAATCTATCTTGTTTTTAAGGGGTTAACCCAGTGAATTAATTTATTCATTTTCAACCACCTTCCTAACCACTCCCAATCCCTAAATTGGTTATGAGTTTGACCAATTACAAAGTTCTTTTTCTGCTCCCTGACACACAACTCATCATCTTGAATATGTTAATAGTGTTTTGATGCAGATTTTCACTAATGTACCATCTGACTTTTCTCTTTTTCTTAGAGTACCACCAAACTTCATGTAGCCACCACACTGCATAAATTATGTTTTTGTCTGCCTACAACAAGGCAATTGTTTTTGTAGTGAACTAAATATTTGTGATTTAAAATGATCCCAAATACAAATGTAGTCTCTTACTTTTCACTATTCATAGCATTTAAATGGTGATGGAAGAGATGGAAATGGACACCTTCTGAGAATGGCTTCATCTTTGCAGGTCTTTCTGTTGGTTTTACCTGACAATCTTAGTTTACACTTTCACACAAGGCACATTGCATGAGTGTCTACCTTTAAGACTCTCATAGTAAAATGGAACAAAGGCAGAAAGAGATGCCTCACGCTGCCCAGTTTCTAGATTTTCATCATCTCTAGCAGTGGTGAAAATCTCCATGTGCACTATAATAAGCTAAATACTGCACCCCTCAAATTCATGTCCACACAGAACTTAAGAATGTGACCTTATTCAGAATTGGAGTCTTCAAAGTTGTAACTACTTAAGAAACTCATGATTAAATCATCCTATATTTAGATTGCTTCCTAAATCCATTTATTTATTAAGAACATTATCTATCCTTCTAATATAAAGTAAAAAGCATATTCTTTCATCTATGCCTTATGATAAACGTATTTCTATCATATTTTTCTCATTTTCATTCATTTTTTGCAAGTTGACAGTTCCTGTTTCACTGGTGTTGACCTCATTCCTATAAGCCTTTGCTTGTGTCTTTCATTTTCTTTCCTAGCTGACATGTCAGTGGAATTCCCACATGAGTATCTGCTGAAAATACTAATATTCCTCTTGCTTTTCTTTGGCCAGTTAGGTCTTTAGGTCTATTAAAGCTAAAGACTGTGTTTACGGAAAATTAGCATTTGGTCTGAATTGACCAAATAACTGATATGGTATTTCCCTACCCTCATGATGGATTGTGTGCTTGAGTGAAGAGACCAAGCTGAACAAATGTTTGGACATCAATTGAATTCAATGCCTCTAGTTCACATTAAACACAGTCTTGACCAACTAGCTGGATTTAAATACAAATGGTAATAAAATTCTGTTGACCAGTGATACATCAGCTAACTAAGGATGATTAGCCAATTTGTCCTCCATCAGTCAGACCACAGCCACACCTAGTAGACAAGAAAACTCCAACATTGAGAAACAAATAGGGATTGAGAAAAGAGATGCCTTTCTGCACCTTAAAACAAGAGATGAGGGCTGGGGTTGTGGCTCAGTGGTAGAGCACTCACCTAGCACATGTGAGGCCCTGGGTTCGATCCTCAGCACCACATAAAAATAAACAAGTAAAATAAAGGTATTGTGTCCAACTACAATTAAAAGATAAATATTTTTTTTAAAAAAAAGAGATGAAATATGGTCTTCAGCATTATTAGACCTGAAATCTTACTTGTCAAGGAGGGATAAGAGGAACTGTATTCTGCAAAACTGCACAAAGGACTGACCCAATTGTAGGAATATCATCAACATCATTTGGGACACATAACTCAAGAGAATAAGCAAAGGCTTGTAGGAATAAGGTAAAGTTATCTAAACAAGAAAGTGTGGGTGTAGCTCAGACAGGAAATAAACAATGTGCATGGCTGAGGAAGGAAGAGTCAAAACAAGGTGATTCCAACAGAATGTAAAAGTCTCTGGAATCCAAGTAAATAAAATCAGGGAAGGGCATGGGAACACATATATGGCACACATGGTATATGTCAGGCACTGTGATTTGAACTTTATTATTAATTCACAGGCCCATGATATAGTTGAGACTCAGAGAGATTAAACACCTTGCCTATATAAACATAGCTGACAAAATAAATTCAAACTGACTTCTGTCCGTGTTTGGAGCCCATACTTTTTCTACTACATCAGTGTTTCTCAACCTGTAGACTGGAACTATCCACTTAGAAGTCACCTGAAATGATTATTAAAAGCACAGACCCTGCACTCTTAAAGCAGGTTTTCCTTAAGTGATTCTGTATTTCCAAAATTTATTGAATCATTCCCTCTCTGAGGGAGGCCTATCCTCTGGGAAAAGTATAGAGGATCCTGCCTCCCAGGATGGGCTCAGTCCAAGGAGGAGCCTTGTGTATTCATAGAATCAGATCTTAGGAACAGGGACCACATCCAGACATCAAAACTAAAGGGTCCAGAACTTTGTGGGAATGAGCTAGTACATTCACCACATTGTCCCATTGGAGCAATGAGGTTGGTGTCTTCATGTTAAGCCCCATGAGGGCATTAAGAACATTGGCCTCAGGTTGAATAAACATCCTAGGTTCTGGTTGGGCTGAGCAACAAGTGGGGTGAAAGGTTTCCACTACAAAAAGGCAGGTGCAAGAATCCAGATAGATCTCTCATAGAGCTCGGTGAGTCCAGCAGCCTCCCCCATCAGCAGGCTCTGATTGTACTCTAGAGCTTCTACATCCAATCCAAGAAGGACCCAACCCACCAGCCAAATGCCAAGTGGTCAAAATTGATGTAGCAACCAGGCAACCAACTATGACATGAGACCTAAAATCCCTAACATTGAGGGTCAGTTCTTTCTTCCTTGGTGTGAACTTCTCTTTGTTTCTTAACTGCCACTCCTTACAGTCTCAGTTTCCTTTTCTCTAATCATAACAGCTGTCATTTACAGAGAACTCCAATATGCCAGACCCTGTTCTTGGACTTTCACATGTGTTTGTGTGATCTTACAACCACTTGATGAAATAGGTACAATTTCTATCCCCACTTTACAGATGAGAAAGTTAAATTATCAAGAGATTCGACAATTTTCCCAGGGTCCCACGGCTGGCTAGTGCAAAAACTCAGATTCTAACCCAGAAAGTGTTTCCCCACAGGTCACACTCTTAGATATGACACTGACTGTCCTCTCTGACAATATCAATGTTATCATCTTTCACATTCCTAACTTGTTAGGGAGCTTTAGGTACCGTCTTGGAATTCCTACTGGAATCCAAACACTACCCTGCGCACATGTGCCTGACCAGCTGTGATAAGGGAGGTAGGAAACTATCAGTAAATTTGATCCAGTTACATCAGATTTCCTCTGTGACAGTATGGATGGAGCTGATCCCAAACCACAAACCAAATGGGAAGAGGGGCCAAACCCAGCAGGCGCACACACTCTGACTTGATTTGACATGAATCCAGAAAGCACTGTGACTTCTCTTAGATGTCTAATTTGGAATCCCAAAGAGAGAGGGGGGTGAGGAAAAACAGAGAGATGAAATCGATAGAAAGGTGGATCTTCCAAGAGTAGCCCCCCCCCCAAAAAAAAAAAGAAAGAAAGAAAGAAAAAGCAGCAGCAGGACATGCTGGAGAGTCATCTTCGGTGGCTGAAGTGTCTACAACTGACCAACAAGGTAAATCAAATCTGCTGCCAATACATTCTTTTGCTGTCCAGATAAAACGGCAGACTAAGCTGGTGAACTTTCACCCTTCACCCGCGCTCTTCAAGCCAAAGTACAGATTAAAAAAAATCAATAACCCCAATCGATGAGAAAATATTTTTAGTCTCTAACTGAACGATATGTTTTGACAAGGCCAAAGAGGAGCACAAAAGAATGGCAAAAGATAAAAGACAGAAAATTAGGAATTTGCTTTATTGGGTGAGGTGGACTCACCAATCACTTTCTCTTCCCCTCACTGACATTCGTCTAAATTACCTCACAGCAAGGAAATCAAGTCTAAGGAGATGAATTTATAAAATGGCCTGATTCACCCCCACGCAACTTAAAACCTATTATTGCTACCATTTTCTGTTGCCATTTTCAAGAAAGCAATCTAGAGAAATGCCCACGTTCTGAACAGAGGAGAAGGAAAGAGCATTTCCCCAAAGTGGAGAGAGCGAACAATGGAGCCACAGAGCCCCTGCCCCCACCCCGACCTGGAGATCTCATCCAATGCTGCACACGTCAGAAAGTGTTTAAAATCCACCCAATTTAGCTCCATTTTCTCTCGAAATATCCATTGTTTTTCATAACCCAGTACCCTTGAGGTCCTTTCATAACTGAGCAAATTAAACACATAATATCACCTTGTCTTCTGCCCCTTAAGCAGTAATTTATTTTCGGACGTAGCCTGAGCCTGCTGTATTTCCAAAAATTATTTCACATTTTTCCTCAATTGAATAAAAATGATAAAGAAACATGAGACCCTGAATTTTTTTAAAAAAATAGGAATTATCTCACAATTCTGTTTATTTTTGTACAAGAAAATCTTGAGCCTAGAGAACAGTCTCAACAATCGATTAACATTTTGAATTGTTTATCTCAGTAACAATAATTGGTAAATAGATATATGGGATTCAAAAATCTATATAAATCCAATAGACTGATAGTTGGAATCGTGGTGACCAATTTTATTTATCACTGCATTTCCTTTTCCCCCCAAATATCAATGCCCCATCTGTTATTTGAGAACATGTGGAGTGAACTTAATGACTATCATTTTACTACAATTCCTTATTTTTCCTTTCACCAGAAGTTTAAATATACATTTTTTATATAAATACATAGTCGGGCTAATGGCTTCATCTATGTAATAGCAGCCAATTCAACCCACAGAAATCAGTCAATTCAATAGAAAAGACTGCCAAACCAATGGTTTGACATTATATATTTTGGCAGTCAAAGCATCCATTCAAAAGCTCTTTGATTGGCCAACTTTTACAATGTTACTACGTAACTTTGTTGTCAAGATCAACACAGAGTATACAATGGCAATTGTTCTGGCAGGGTGAAGAAATCTGGACTGTCCAATTCCCATGGACTCTTCCATAAGATCCCATAAGCCTTGTACACGTGAGTTCTATTCACCCAAGTGATAGAAAACTTCAGGGGATATAACTACCTTCACTTCACCAGCTCCTCAAATATACTTTGATCTACTCACACTTTTGTAATTAGGAACAACGCACCTCTCTCTCTCTATTAATAAAAATCATACAACACTTCTCTTTCCTGAGCATTTATTATACACTGAGCTCTCTGCATTTCGTGTTTTTACAAATCTGATTTCATTTAATCTCAGAACAAGCCTACAACATAAGGAATATTAATCTCAAATTACAGACTAGAAAAAAATATTTAGGAAGATGAAGTAAATGCTCAAGACTACACCAGTTAAGTGGTAGAGACAGGGTATAAACCAATTTCTGTCTGATTCTGATGTTTACACAACCATCTCATTCATCAATGATATCACCACCCAACTGGAACAAAGCTGGTCAGAATTACTATCTATAGTCATTAGAATGACAAGAAAGTTATACTGGATCAAGTTTTAGTTCACAAACCAGTCTGCCATATTCAAACAGGCATGAAAGTCACTTTTAATTTATCATTAATGATAATGAATGTATTAAGCATCTTTACTTCTTTTTTGTCTTTTAAAAAACTGTGTTTTATTTTTTATTATTATTATTTGTTCAAAACATTACATAGCTCTTGACATATCATATTTCATACATTTGATTCGAATGGGTTATGAACTCCCATTTTTCCCCCGTGTACAGATTGCAGAATCACATCGGTTACACATCCACGTTTTTACATACTGCCATCTTTACTTCTAAGATATTTGTGTGGGTACAGTTTACTAACAAATTCCCAATAGTTCTCATGGTAAAAAAAAAAAAAAAAAACACCTGCTCTCATACAGTGGAACATCAATGCATTATAAGTACTTTACAAGCACCTTCTATGTATACTTCATAAGCAGATGAGATGCCAAACCAAGGGTGCAATATATGTTACCAATGAAGACTCATTTCCTTAGAATTTTGCAAGATAGTCTTGCAATATTGAATTGCCATATTTCACACATTTCTCAAAAACGGATGTCAATAAAATGCCATGCTTCATGTTGCCCATTTGTTCAGTTCTTTTAGCAAAGTGCCCAGAGGACTTTGGACATATGCTTCATCTTTTAAAAATTCCCTGGAATTACTTACCATGGTGGTTGATTGTTGAAGCACTAGTGATTGAAATGAATAGGTAATTATGATGTTGAAAGCTTTCAACATGCCCAGGGAAGTGTGATGACTGCTTGAATTAGCTAACGAACACATGTCAAGTCACTGCCAAAAGATCTATCAAAAAAAATCCATTATTTACAGTTGGGAAGTTACCAACAGTGTGAAAAGAAAAAGAAAAACAGAATGACCCTCTATAACTTCAACTAGATAGTCTGTTTCTCCATCATTTGCAAGGAAAACAAGATATGTGAATGTGAATCCCAAGATGTCTTCAGAATGGAAAGACATCACAGACTCAGTGATTCACTGACTGTTACGATGCCCAAAATATTTTATTTCCAGTGGAGGCCCAACTTTTCTTAGCAAAATCAATTAACCTAGCCAACTAATTAGAATTCTGCCTTGCTTTGGGCTCACCTGCCAGTTGAATCCCAGGTTCTTGAGAGGGAGACTAAGGTAGGAAGTTGACGCACCAAGTCTAGCCTGTGTTGAATTTTCCTCAAGCCCTCCAATCTAACTTGTGGAACTGGAATCAAATCCAGATTTCCTCCCAGGGCTTGAGGGCCGTGGTGGCTGTGTGGTCGCTGCCTGGAATTTACTACCTATGAATCTTTTCATGGCCATTCATTATTCAGGTCTCTGCTCAAACATATCTCTGCAGAGAAGTCCCTCCACTCCACCACCTCTCTCACGCTTTATTCTTTTATTTTATTTTCAAAGCACCTATCACTATCAGAAGGTATCCCTGTAGACTGCAAGTTCCAGGCCCACCATCTTATCTCCACTGTCTGGATCACAGCCTGACAAAGGTAAGGAATTCGGTATTTGTTGAATGAATGGATCTCCAGTGCAGTGGTGGAAAACTGGCCCTGATTCAGACTTTGTATTAAACCAACTAAGAATCAGGGAAGTACCAACTTCACCTATCACACAGCAATAACATGATTCTTTAAAAGATCAAATACCAAATTCTTCATTACAGGTCACTTAAACACACAGACATACAGACACAGTCTTAGCAGGACAGATTCTCTGCTCCTGGGCTACCTGCCTATTCTTTGCCTTTTCACATATTCCCTCTGTCTGGAATGCTTTGTACCTCCACCTGATGATCTACTCAGTTTTCAAACACGTCTAAGTAAAACCCTCCTTATTGGATGCACATGGGAGTGGGGGTCTAACCTCTGCCTCTACAGTGCTCCTGCCAGCCTTCTCTCGTATTCCATTCTGTACAACACTGAGACTTTTACCAAATTCTGTCACATGCCCATGACCTATATATCTACTTCCCTCCACCAGAAATTGACTTCTCTGCCATATTCTTCTGTGGATCTCCTACTTATCCTTCAAAACTTCCTCCAGTGGTTTACCACCTCTCTGAAGACTTCTATAAATCACTTCCAAATCAGACAGAATTGATCATTCCTTCCTCTGGACAACATCTCCATCTTGAACACAATTCATTTTTGTATTTTTCATGCCCTTTAAGAAACATTTATTTTCAGCTATAGGACCCTCTCTTTCCCACTAGGCCAATGCTTCTCAACCCAGATGATTTTGCCTCTCAGGGAACATCTGTCATGTCTGGAGACATTTTTGGTTGTTACAACCAGGGAAAGTAGATAGAGTACTAGGGGCACCTCAGTGAGTGAGTACTAGTGATACTGCTAACCAGTGTACAGTGCTCAAGGCAGCACACACCAGAAACGTATCCTGCCAAAAATGTCATTAGTGCAAGGCTGAGAAACCCTGCTACACACAAACATCCTTGGGAACAGTTTCTTTGTTTTTGGCTCACCTGCTCAGCACCCATCACAGGCCTTGAAAACACTGTACTTTTTCTGGGCCCTGGGGTGTGAACCACCTCCCAGCTTCAAAGAGAGTTGCATCCATAGCCCACCTTTCATCCTCAAAAAGGTATGTCCTGGGGGGTCACTGAGCCACAGTAAAGACCCAAAGAGGCAACTTTCCAACAACCATCCATCAGAAGCTTCTCCTGGTTGAAAAGTTCATCTCATCTAAAGGTCCATATGGATGTCAACAGTTAGTTTTTGAGTTATTATGACTGTGCTTACCATATACTCATGTTCCCATGGACTACACAGGATATATAATCTTTGTTAGTCCTTGTCTCAGGGGCTTTTGCAAAGTTTCAAAATGCACTAAGATACTGGCTCTTCTCCTCTATGGAAAAATTCTCAAGTCAACAAAGAGGTTCTGTTCTGAGAATTTGTTTACTCTTAAAACAGTTGCAGAAGTGGAAATTTCCCTCTGGCATCTATGCTGGAAAGGAGAAAGCTGAGGCTCACATCCTATGAAGTTAGCAAGAACTCAGTTAACTGTCTTCAAGGTATATGTAAGGAGGTGAAATCGTAATAATGGATACCCCAAATGAGGCAGCAAGTCAAAGCCATCTGACCTCGGAGCTTGCTGGGTCTGGGGCAATAAGGGTGGACTGAATGTAAAGGACTCTGGTCCTATTTTCTACATGCTACATAAGCCTCCTAGGTTACTTGGGGAGAGAAGAGTCCCAGGCAATGATTAAGGCTGAAGTTCTCAGCGGCCAATCAAAATGGAGCTTCTGAGCTAGATTTCATCTGAGTTGAAGTAAATGAAGAAGTGGTCACTTTCTTTCATATGAAAGCATGGACTGAGATTCCTGCCTGTGCGAAGGCCTTATCTGATCAGTGAGAACTGAGCTGGAAAGGCTTTCAGCCTTCCTTTTTATCTTTGCAAAGGATAACCTGGATGAGGGGAATGTTGCTTTTTCCTAATTCTATAAGTTTCTTCAGATTTTTTTTTCCTTAGAGAAAAGGGAGACATACAGGGTGTTTGCAAACAAGGTGTCAAGAGCCTAGGATTCAGAAAATCTGAAACCTAGGGCTATGCAGCCTTGAACAACTCACTAAATATCTCTGAGCTCCAAATCAATAGGATGCAAATAAAATCACCTCACAGGGTTGTGCAGAAGATGAAAGTCACGTGTATGAAAATGCCACCATGCAAGGTAGAAAGAGCCAAAATCAGTTGCAATTTTGACTTTAGTTCTTGCTATAAAACCACTTGAGTATGAGCCATCAAGATACCTGTTTATCAATGTACACACTCAATATCATACAGGCAATGGAAGTCCTTTCTCAACAACCTCTGTAGTTCTTACAGTAATGAAGGCAACTTGATCTAAAATACCTGAGGCAAACAAGCTCCAAACCTCACATCCCATATTCCCACTCAGTTATTTCCATATATGTCCTGTATCCTGTGTGATAGGCCAGCAGCTGGGACATACAAATCTTAAAGTTTGTATTAACTTGGCAGATCCATTTCTTGATCTTACAGCAGTCCATGTAGGTGCAGGTTAGAGAAGAATAGGCAGATGGATGCTGGGCTCTATGCAGTCATTTGGGGATCTGGGCAGCCAATGGCTCTGCCATCTTCCACATGCAGTTTCCAAGCTCACCCTGGGTCTCAACATCTAGTGGGAAGACAGTGGGAGACACATGGTACAGCAGGCACATCTCAATCCAAAACTAACACATGTGTCACTTCTATTCACATTTTCATAGGTAAAAACAAGTCATATGGCCCCAAAAAGATGTAGAGTCAGGGGTTTGGGATATATAGTCCTTGATTTCTCAGAAGTTTCTCAGGAACAATTTTACATTGTGAAAGGGGAACAAGAGAGTTTGACCTTTGGGTAGATTGCTAACTATCTCTGCCACATAAAGTATGAGTTACCAACTTTACACTTTAGTTTTTTGTTGTTGTTTTATTTGTTTGTTTTGTTTTATATTTATTTTTTGTTTTTAATTAACACATAATCATTGAGCATATTTGGGGGGTTTAATGTAATATTCAATACATGAATAAAATGTGTACTAATAAATTCAGGGTAATTGGTATTGCCAACTCTTTTTCATTTTTTTTCTATTATAATTATTAACACTTTAATGGAACAAATTGATGTGACTCCCTGTGATAGTTCCATACATGTGTGCATCATACATTGATCGTGTCCAACCACTCTTCTATTCTTTCCTCCTTTTCCCCCAAGCATCCTCTCCAGTTTCTAAGAGTCCCTCTTAATTTATTTCTGTACCCTCTTCCCTTTGCCCTTCCCTGTCTCTAGTGACCTCTACTCCATTCTGTACTTCTACAAGATGAACTTGCTGATTTCCTTATATGGATGAGACCATGTGGCATTTGTCTTTCACTGTCTGTCTTGTTTTACTCGACATAAGTTTCTCCAGTGGCAACTTTTTCAGTGCAAATATGGATTTCATTTTTTTAATGGCTGAGTAGTATTCAATTGTGTAAATATACCACATATTTCTTTATCTATCTATCTGCTGAAGGGCATATAGATTGATTTCATATTTTGGCTATCATGAACAGTGCTACAATAAATATGGAGATTCAAGAATCTTTTTGGTATAAAGATTTCAACTCCTTTGGGTTTATACCCAGTAGTGGAATTGCTGGGTTATATGGTAGTTCTATTTTTAAGGAATCTTCATACATTTTTCCATAATGACTTTACTAATTTACATTCCCACCAGCAGTGTTTAAGAAAGAGGTCCCTTTCCTCCACATCCTTGCCAGCATTTGCTATTTCTTATCTTTTTGATAAGGGCCATTCCAAGTTGGGTGTAATGTTATCTCATTGTAGTTTTGAGTTGTATTTCTCTGGTAAAACTGAACATTTTTCATGCATTTGTTGGCCACATATATGTTCTCTTTTGAGAAGTGACTAGTTCACTTTTTAATTTTTTTTAAGTTCATCTTTTTAATGTTCCTTATTTGTTCTGGATGTCAAAGCCAGATGTACCATTTGCATTAAGTCAAATGTGCATCTCACTTATTTGAGGACATATCTCTGCGTGTAAAGAAATGAGGAGAACAATTTCTTCACCATTTACCCTCAAAAAAAAAAAGAAATAGAAAAAGAACTACAAACTGCACCTTAGATATTTCTTCTTATTTTCTACTCAAAGTGTGCTTCCTGTCACAATAGTCAATGTTATCTTTTAAGAGATATAACAGGAACATTTTTGAGTGCATTGATTCTATTTTACCATATCACATATGCCAAATCAGCTAAGGGACAATCTTAAGATCACCAACCAGAAGCAAGGAGAGTAATCTGCACAGGAAGAATGAATGAGCCATCCTCCGGAGCTCAGCTCCCAGAATATTTGGTCAGAAAAGTCATTTGTGAAGCCCTGATTGACCATGTTTTGGCACAGTTTTTTGGTACTCAAACCAATGGATAATTGGTAAATGTGGCACATTCATATCATAGAACATCTAATATCATTAAAAAGATAATGTACTTATACTTTAGAGAACTAGAAAGAAAAAGAACAAATAAACCCAAAGTCAGAAGAAGAAAGGGAATCATAAAGATTAGATAAGAAATAAAGAAATGGAGAATAAAAATCAATATAAAAATCAGATTTCTGGGTTGATTTTTTTTAAAGAACAACAAAATTGTCAAAGCATTAACCAAAACAACTAAGAAAAAAGAGATGACTCAAATAACAAAAATCATAAATGGAAAAGACTATATAACTGATTATGAGATAAAAATCATCATAAGAGACTACTAAGAATAAGTACATGCCATTGGATAACCTGTAAGAAATGGATGAATTTATAGAAACACAACCTACCAAGGCTGAATCATGAAAACTAAGAAATCTGAACAGACATTATAACTACTAAAAACACTGAATCAGTGATAAACATAAAATAACTTCCCAAAAAAGAAATGTTCAGGACCAGATGACTTCCCAGGTGAAGGTAAACTCTACTGAATATTTAAATGAGAAGTAACACCAATCCTTCATAAACTGCTCCAAATATACATATATATGTGTACACATATATCACATATACACATATATATACACACAAATACATTCAAATGCATATTTATACCCATCATATGGAATCTCAAAGGACTATGAATAGCCAAAGCTCCCTTGAGGAAGAAAATTAAAGCTGAAGCCCTCTCACTTCCTCATTTCAAATTATATTACACAGCTATAGTAATCAAAGTAGTACGGTACTTACAAAGACAAATATATAAACCAATGAAACACAATACAGCCCAGAAATAAACCCTCATATTATGTGATCAAATAATTATTTTAGTCAGCTTTTTCACTACTGTGACCAAAAGACCTGACAAGAACAATTTTAGAAGAGGAAAAGTTTACTCTGGGCTCATAGTTTCAGAGGTCTCAATTCAGAGACAGCTATCTCTGTTCCTCTGGGCTCTAAATGAGGCAGAATATTATGGTGAAAGAGTGTAACAGAGGGAAGCAGTTCAAGACATCACTTCAGGAAACAGGGAGAGACTAAGTTCAGCTCACAAAATATATACTCCAAAGGTCCACCCCCAATGACCCATCTTCTCCAGTCACATCCTACCTACCTTCGGTTGCTACTCTGTTAATCCCTATCAAGGGATTAACTCACTGATTGCATTTAATTTCTCCTAACCCAATCATTTCACCTCTAAACTTCTTGCATTGTTTCACACACAAGTTTTTGGTAGACACCTCACATCTAAACCATAACAATAATCTTTGACAAAAGTGCCAAGCTTCCATACAATAAGGGAAAATAATCTCTCCAACAAACTGTGCTGGGAAAACTCAATACTCATATGCACCCTAAAAAAAATGAAGTTGGAACTTCACCTAATACCATATAAAAAAATCAAAATTGATAGACTTAAGCATAATATCTAAAACTCCTAGGGGGGAAAAAAACAGGAAAACAGTTTTTCAACCCCAGATGTGGTAGTGATTTCCTGGCTATCATACAAAAGCACAAGTAACAAGAATAGGCAAAGGAATGCATGAACCCTAAAATCTCTCATGAAGAAAGGAAATAACCAACAGAACAAAAAGGCAGCTTATGAACTGGAAGAAACTATTATCAAGCCATATTATTTAAAAAGGGGTTAATGTCTAGTATATATGAAGACCTTCTACCACTTAACAGAAACAAAAGCCAAAATCATTTTTAAATAAATGGCAAAGGGCCTGGACTAACATTTCTTGAAAGAAGAAAATCAAATGACTAACAAGCATGGAAAAAGATGTTCAACAACACTATTCATTAAGTAAATGCAAATCAAAACCTGAAAGAGCTCTGCTTCCTTGTTGCCCCCATCCTGAGCGGCTTTTCTCCATCACACCTTGATGTTCTGCCTCACCTCTGGCCCAGAGCTATGGAGTTGGCCATCTATGGACTGAGACCTCTGAAACCATGAGTCAAATAAATTTTCTTCCTCTGTTTTCCTTGTTAGGTCTTTTGGTCACAATAGCAAAAAAAAAAAAAAAAAAAAAAAAAAAAAAAAGCTGACTAAAAGAGAAATAAGTAACCAAGAAGTACCTGTGAGCCCCAAATAAACATTTCTTCCTCTAAAAAGAAACACAGAGATATCATCTCATACCGATCAGGATGACTATTAGAACTCATAAAATCATACCTATGCCTTTTCTATAAACTGGACCCCAAACACCCACTAAATTCTTTAATTTGTACCATTTCTTCACATAAATTTTCCCTCCTGACCCCTAAAAGAAAAAAAAAAGAAGAAAATAAGAAGTGTTGCTGAGGATATGGAGAAACTGGAACCCTTGCATACTGCTGGTGGGAATGTAAAATTGTATAACTACTATGAAAAACAGTACAGAGTTTCTTCAAAAAATTAAAAATAGAATTACCATGTGATTTTTCATGTGATCTCACTTCTGGAAAAATATCAAAAACAAAAAAAAGATTCAAAACAGAATCTTGAAAAGACATTTGCACAGCTATGTCTATTACATTATTCACAAAACTGAAGGTATGGACATAATCCAAGTGTCCACTAACAGGTAAATGAGTAAAGAAAATGTGGTATATACACGCAATGGAATATTATTCAGTCTCATGAATTAAGGAAATTCTGACACATGCTACAATATGAGTGAACCTAGAGGACATAATGACAATCACAAAAAAAACAAATTAGTCCAACTCTTAGAAACAGAAAGTAAGATAGTACTTGCCAAAGGCTGGAGGGGAGAAGAAAAAGAGGAGTTTATGTTCAACGGGAGTAGAATTTCAATTTTGAAAGATAAAAAAGTTCTAATGATTTTTTTTTTTGCTTAATGAGCTACATATGCTTAACACTACTACACTGTATACATACAGTTGATTCAGATAGTATAAAAAATGATATGTGAGTACATATTGTTGACTATTTTGTTACAAAAAGAAAGGTGAAAATAGAATGTATAATATGATCTTACTTTTGTAAATAAATATATGTATGCATGTGCAATATGTATTTGTATATATCTACTGCCTATATTACATTTATATGTCTTATACAAACAAATCTTTATACATTAAATATAATAGAATATAATCACAACGTGGCAGAATACATATATATCTGATTCATCATTTTATCCCTAGTAATCAGCACATAGATGACTAGAAATATCTGACAAATGAATCAGAAATATGCCATGAAAAAGACTGGAAAGTTAGACACCAAAATATTAACAACAGTCATCTCTATGATTAAAAGCTTTTTTTGTCTTACTTGTCATTATTTCCAGAATTTCTTCAAGTTGAATGATATTATTAGTGCTTGAAAAAAAATTTTTTTGAGGTGAAGGATGGAAAGGAAATGTTTAGAATTCAAATGTGCATAGTTAAATGGTGAATTTTTAGTGTAAATGTATCTTACCTTAAATTCGCTAGTAAAGTGAATAAAATTTCCCTTTCTACTTTGGAGAGAAGGTGTGTCTGAGAAACACAGCATACAATGGTAAGAGAGAGGTTGTGTCCAGATGTAAAATTAGAGAACTATTGTCGCTGGAGACAGGCCTGTGCACGTTCCACAAGTAAACAGGAAGGAAAATTTGCTTCAAAAGATAGAAGATGTTTCAGTCAACTTCTGCATCCTTGTGAGCAAAATACCTGACAAGAATAACTTATAGGAAGAAAAGTTTATTTTAGTTCATGGTTTCAGGGTTCAGTCCATGGTCAACTGACTCCTTAGCTCTGGATCCAAGATAAGGCAGAACATCATGACAGATGTGGAGGAGGAAAGCATCTCAGGACATGGCAACCAGGACACAGAGCAAGAGCTTGGCTTCCAGGAACAAAACATAAACCCCCAAATCATGTTCCCAGACACATCTTAACTGCCTACAGTTACCACCCATTTAATCCATATCAGTGAATTAATCCTCTGATTAGGTTGCATCTCTCAAAATGTAATCATTTTACCTCCTAACATCCTTGTATTATTTCAAATATGAGCTTTTAGGAGACACATTTTATATAAACCATAATATAAGATCCAAAATAGCATGAACACTGGATATATGAGGTGGATTTTCATGACAAGAAGGTGAAGAGGAATTTGACCTTTGAAAGAAATGAGATTGGTAAGAGAAGACAGTCTGATTGTTGGGGCTCTGCCTGTGGAAGCTTAAGAGTTTGTACTTTATCCTATGAGTGATAGAAAATCATCCCTATTTTGTTAGCAGAGGTACAGCTTGACCAAAGTGCTGTTTTACAAAGATCAGCTAGTTGTAACACGGGCAAAGATTGGAGAGACTGGTTAGAAAGCTCAGGCAATATCCCAAGTTTGAGGTGATAGAGACTTGGACCAAGGCAGAGAGGGAAGAAGCAGAAATAGATGACTAAGACAGATGAAGAAACTATGAAGAAACAATTGGACTTAGAGACTGATTTTGGTAACCTAGGGAGTTGTAGTCCCAGGAAAAGCACTGGAAATCCTCACTTTTTCTGCCCTCTGGGTAAGATCAGCTTAAAATAAAGATCCAGAACATCTTTCTGAGGGAAAACAACTTCAAAAGGAAGTCTGTATAGGCAAAAAGGTCAGACAAAGACTTTGAGGTTTGGTGGGTATTTGTGTTTTCTCACAGGGGCTAGCAGGCCTGTGGGAATCTTAAGTAAAAAGAATGAGATGAGCCGGCACAGTGGCACAGCCCGTAATCCCAGCAGCTTGGAAGGCTGAGACAGGAGGATCTGGAGTTCAAAGCCAGTCTCAGCAACAGTGAGGCACTAAGCAACTCAGTGAGACCCTGTGTCTAAATAAAATAAAAAATAGGGCTGGTGATGTGGCTCCATGGTCGAGTGCCCCTGAGTTCAATCCCTGATACAAAAAAAAAAAAAAAAAAAAGAATGAGATGATGGGAAGTGAAAAACTGAAGATGAAGGAAAGGTGGGATGACTGAACTGGATCTCCCAGGAGGAAGAAGAGACAGTCCAGAGCAAGGCAGACAAAGGAGAGGCACCCCCTCTCCAAGACTCAAAGCAAGATGAAAAGTTGTAATATTCTCAGATAAAGTGAGGATGGTGAGTTCAGTGCCATCAGAAAATGTCTATTTTTGCTGTGGGCATTCTGGAGGTTACCCACCTTGCAAGGGGCCAGTAAGGACTGAGCAGAAACAAGTTCATCTAAAACATCAACATGAATGGATCTCATAGAAACAGAAGATGAACAAGAAGTCAGAGAGGTAGCTGTGGCTGTGGGTCAAGTTCACAGGACTCAGCAACTTATCCTTCTAATGCCATGGAGAAAGGGTCCCTTAGCAAGGATCGGCCAGGCTGGAAAACACAGGGAGAAGGTAGAGGTGGGTTCAAGACACAGGAAAATTTGTTGAGGCTGCAGTGGTCAGACAGAAAGGACACAAGGCCCACATGAGGTAGAAGCTGCTGACTAATGGGAAGTCAGGTTTGCTTTCAAACCCTGATCACTACCTTGGGTGTTTGGGGTGACTGTTTTAGTTTTGTGGGATTTCTTAAAATTTTCTGGAAGTGATTTTATGGATTCCTTATATATTTTGGATATTAACTTTTTACCCAGATATGTAATTTGCAAGTATTTTCTCCCATTCTATAGATTGCCTTTTCACATCGGTGATTGTTTTCTTTGCTGTTTGGAAACTAAAATGTTTCATGTAGTTCCACTGGTCTATTTTTGCTTCTATCACTTATGATTTTGGTGTTATATAAAAGAAATCCTTTGCACAGCCAATATCAATAAACTTTTCCTTCCCCCCCCCCAAAGAGTTTTACTACTTCAAGTCTTACGCTTGAGTCCTTAATCCATTTGGGCTTGATTAGTGCATTGCATGATTATTGTAAGATATAGATTCACCATTTGTTAATGAGAATATTCTTCCCCGATTGTGTATTTTTGATACCTTTGTCAAATATTAGCATATGCCTGGGTTTATTTATGTCCTCTCTATTCTGTTTGCTTGTTCTCTATAATTGTATGCTTGTACCATATTGCTTTAATTACTGTAACTTTGCAATGTATTTTTAAATTAGGACATATGATGCCTCCATTTTTGCTCTTCTTTCTCAAGAACACTGTGGCTGTTCAGGGGCATTAGTGATTCTATAAACATTTTATAAATGTTTTTTCCTATTTATGTAAAAAGTGCCATGGAGATTTTGATGGAGATAGTTTCAAGTCTGTAGATCACTTTGGATAGTACAGATATTTTAATAATATTCATTCTTCCAAGACATTAACTTGAGATAGTTTTCCACTTATTTGTTCATTTCTCTTTTAGTTTTTGTTCATCAGTGTATTATAGTTTTCAATGTACAAGTCTTTCATCTCCTTGGTTAAGTTTATTCCTAAGTATTTTATTCTTTTTAATGCTGTTGTAAATAGAACTGTTCTCTTAAGTTCTTTGTGGAGATTGGCTTTTAGTGGATAAAAACATAATTAATTTTTGTGGGTTGATTTTGTTTCCTGGAAATTTGCTGAATTCATTCAGTAGTGCTAACAGTTGTTTTCTGTTACATTTATAGTTTTCCATGTATAGGATGCTTTCATCTGCAATAATGTTATATTAAACTGCAGTTGTTATTGCTGATATTATATTTATTATTAAGAGTTAAGTTAAACTCGTGTGTGCTTTTTATTTGCCGGAAACTTTAAGAGCATTATCTCATAAAATTCTCACCAAAAATAAAAAATATATTTCCTTAATAAGGAAGTTGAAATTTTGAAAGATTATAATAATATTTCACAAGTTGGCAGAGCTATCAAGTGGGAAGTCAAGACCTGAGACCCAGTCTCTGTAGAACCAAAGCCCAAACTCCGAAGCACTGAGCCATTCTGTGGGTGTTTGAAAGAAGGAAGATCATGCAAAGCCAAAAGGTGAGGACTTTCCAGGTAATTATGTGATAATTCAAGAGCCTCCTTGCCAGGGGCATCTGCAACACTCAGGTTACCCAGATATAGACCTACAAGCAGTTAGCTACAACTAAAAAGAAAAATCGATCGAAAATCCTATGTTTGGTAGAATAACCCTAGAAACATCCCTAGCATCAAAGGACAACCCAGATTAAAAGAAGGCACTGTTTAAAGGGCTTCCCAGATACACAGATAGCTCCCACAAAGCTAGTCAGGACATGCTTCAAGGTGACTCCATTTATCACCCTTCTCAAGAGATCCTGGTGTAGACCTCCTAATATCATCATATCCTGGGGACTGTTGGTTTCTAGGTCACCGCCTTTAATATTGGTTGTGACTAGGAGTTATTCAGAGTTTGTGACATCTTGGATCAGCTGGGATTGGAAGAAAGCAGGGGAGACAGGTAAGGGTTCAAAATGGCATTTCCCCAGCAGCTTCTCACATGTATGTGCTCTTCACCTGTAAGCTCCCACCTTCCTGCTCATCCTGACCTAAATAGAATAATTGTCCCAATCTACAGAATACTTTGGGGAATCAGAAGACAGAATTTTAGTTAGAGATGCAAGCTGACATTTGATTCCAGTGAAGAAACTAGTACATTCCAGCTTCTAAACTTGAACAAGTAGGTCTCCATCTATACAAAAAGTAAGTAGAGACAGATAACCATAATGAGATGAAACAAGCCAACAACATCTTGACATCTTTATGTAAATCTTCATGTGGGTTGCTCAGTATCTAGAATGCTAAATCAAATACCTATAATTATTTAAATTTTTAAATTCTTTTTCTAAATTCAGTTAAATAACTCCATGTGGACAAAATCCAAATCTGATTCATCTTTCCTTCCCTCACCTACCAAGCTCATTATCTGATACACCTAGATACTCAATTCATTTTTGATAAATAAGAAATCTGTTAACATTTATGAATGCAGCCTATTGCCTTTTTAAAAAATCCAGAAATCAAAGTGTAGTAATCAAAGCATGGCATGGGTCTGAATCATACACAATTTAATCCACTACAGTCCAAGGGCCCTGTTCTGAACAGAAAGACTGAGAGCCACAGTAAATAACACTGGCCAAGTTTGCATATGACTGGTTGCAATGTGATTCTATAGTACCAACAACTCTATTATATCTTTGAAATAATCTTAATCACTCCTGAGAATGCTATTTCTATTAGACTTAGCCTTCATGCAAATAGATTATTTTAAAGAAACATAATGCTTTAGAGCCAAAGTATTCTTATATATTAGCTGGTCCAGAACTCTTAATTCACAGAGAAACATAAGCCTAGGAAGACAGGGAGGGATCTTGCCTGTGCTCACAAGTCTAATTGGTGATAGGACCAGGATGTCAGGCTCAGCCTGTGTCCTCACTTTTATCCACTCTAAATTCTGCTCCTTCTTCAGCTCTCACCTTAAAGCCTTTCCTGACTTCCACCCCCATCTAAATTAGATCCTCCTCCTACTCACCCTCATAAGTATTGTATTCTTTGTACAATTGTTTCTAGTATTCCATGCTGAATGCCTGCTCTCCCCCAGGACCATATAATATATCAATAGCTTGCTAGGCACAGAATAGTCTATAAACATTTGTGGAATAAATTTGGGAATGAGTAAGGGAATGAATGAATCCTTCTATACTTCCCAATATAATGCATAGACTTTATTTATTTTTCTGGCACATCTTTTGATTTTTTTTATCTATCCCTCCAAATTATCTTTTTTGTTCATCAAAACAATTGATGAAAAATCTTAAAGATCATATATATAAAAGAAATCAAGAAAAGCTCCTAGACATATTAGAAACAGAAGTTTTGTAAGTCATTTCTGGGGACCTCTAATTCTTCAAGGGCTAGGACCATATATTCTTGGTCTTTTTGTGTATTGCCTAGCACATAAGGAGAATAACAAGTAATAGGAACTCAAAGGCATTCATTGAATAAAAGAATAACACATGTCCATGTGGGCAGATATTGGGAAATGGTCCGAAGGATAAATTCAAATGCTACTCAGAAATTTGGTTTTAGGTTTTCTCTGGAATGAGCCATTTGCACGTTCTGGGCAGAGCCCATTCTGAGAACTAAGCAGGTTGATGGCTTATTCTCTCAATTCAAAGTGAGAACTTGATCCTGGATACAGAAGTTAGGAGTCTTGTCTCCTTAAAAGCAGCGAGATACGTCGGGGGGGGGGGGTCACAGAGAAGAAGAGGAATACACTGCTCCCTGCCAGCCTCAGCAGCAGGGGCTCCCGTGCCAGGAGCTTCCCGTCTGCGTTTAAACCCGGCCACGCAGCAGCGAGCTGCCCCGACCACCGCTCCAGTGGAGCCAGCACACAGCCGCAAGGGCAGCAGCGGCCGCCCCACACCGCCAGGCTGACCTGACCTAAACGCCCTTCAAACAGAAAGTGCTTTTCTGAATTTCAGAGCGACTGATTGTAGCCACCCCCGCGGCAGCCTTAGGCTAAGTCCACGAAAGCAAGGGTTAACCTACAGTGCTGTGCAGTGAAAGCACCGCCTGCATTATGTTAAACCCCCTTCATATAAAAGGAAAAATCCAACTGTTGTGCAGAAAATCCCTACCCTTTCCGATCGATGCTTCCTACCACTAGGGCATCTAGTAATTTCTGATTCAGTCTCCTGTAGCCTTTACTTCAATGACAGGGCACAGCAGGCCAGGGGCAGGCGGCGGCCAGGCTCCGCATGGCAAACCATCAGCCCTGCCAAGAGGTGTGAGTGCTGGGAGGTGATGTGCAGAGCAGAGGGGGAGGTCACTGTGGGTCGCCCTGGGACTGTTTTAAGCCATGCCCAGGTCCTCAATCATAGACTCAGAGTTCAAAGGGCTGTTAGGCTGTTGGTCACCGATCTCATCTCTAGGTGATAGTCACCTCTGGCCTTTCAGCAGACAGCAAGCCCGCTGTCCATCCATCTTGGAGCAGCTTGACACTAGATTCTCTACCCATTTTACAGCCAGTGAACATTCCTTATTGATTTATTGATCGGTGTCCGCCGGTGGAGGGAGCTTGGAAGAGACTCTGTGCACTCAAAGCCTCCCACATGGATTTTTTCCCCCTCTTCTCTTTTCTCCTTTTTATCCAGGCGTGTTAGTGGTCCAGGATGCAGCAGGAATTAGAGCATGCAGGAGCCCAATTTACTGGTGGTGAATGTGCCTGCTCCTGTTGGTTGGTCTATTTTTCCTTTCTCTTTTCATTCTGTCCCAAACTCTGAATACTAACCCCTCTCTCTTGTTTTGTCCAGTGAGCCCTTTCTTCCCCTTACCTTAAGGTCTTTAGTAAATAAAACATAGACCAAACAGAGAGAGGAGTTAGAACCTACATACTCCTTTTCCCCTATTGTCCTTTTACTGTCATATTCCATTATGGAAAGAGAGCACTTTATTTCCAAAAACAAGAGTCCCTCCTCACCTTCCAATTTTTTAAATTAAGCAATGTTTGATTGCCTCAAATCATTTATAATTCAGTTCTGGGTTGTTCTGATTGAACTGCTTTCTCTTCTGAAAAACAAATATTTTTCAGAATATTTATCCTTACTGGAATTTCATGAATGAGCATTCAGGAGCCATGAAATCTGTGTGGTCCTTTAAGCTTTCTAATCTGCAGTGCAAGATTAAGAAAAGTGCCTATGAAGCAAATCCCTTCTTTCAAAGGAGAGACAGAGACATGAAATCCTCATAAACAACCACACATCGATGGTGTATAAGGTGCAACAATAAAAACCAGCAGTTAATGTCTCTTGTAAGCAGACCACACAGTTATGCTTAGCATTAATTACTTCGAGCCCATCTCAGATGGATCTACAAGTCACCCTCTGCATCCCACATTTCTTCACTACCTTTGGAATTTCAGAGAAAGGAATCATTTATCTCCTTATAGGAACTAGATGGAATGAGGTCTGTGGTATCCTATGAGAAAAATATTTCATTGATCTGGGCATTAGATACTCAGGTCACGTTTTATTCACAAATATATTTTCTCAAAAAATGATAGCAATATTTTTTTGGTTGAAATGAATAAATCCTCCTAAAAGACAAACTGGGGGACAGGCTGCCATAAAGAACTGTCATCCAGCCTCAGAATCCTAGAAATTCCTTTATGCATATGGAGTGATTTCAGCCCCTGGTGGCTGCATAGCCTCATTTTAATCTCCCTTCCAAAAAAGTCTTCCACCAATTGTCTGGGAGACCCAACTTGACTGATACAAGATAGTTTTCTATGTTTCCATTTGCAGACTTAATCATATAAGTGTCTTACAGATTTTGTGATTTTTTTTAATTACCTGCATTGAATAATTTTTAAATTTTTAAAGGGCCTCAAGATTCCAGTAGTAAATAACTGAAGTAGGGAAAGACAATTAAAAATAAATTATTTAAAATGTAAATTAAAACATTACCATTTCCTACCTATTAATTAGCAAAACAAAATGACAGTTTATCAAATTAATAAAATAAACATGTAGATAGTGTCAATTGGTAAAGCCATTTTGAAAAATAATCAAATAGCATATAACTTTAGTTCTTAAAATATAGACTGTTTACATACATCTATTGATTTAACCTAAATAAATACTTTTAAATAATGAAAAACAATTATGCTTAAAGAAGTCCATAGCAGTGGTACATGAAAATAGAACAAAAGAGGAAATAATTTTCAAAAATATAGAAGGATTAAGTTGTGGCATATGCACTCAATGTAATGAGCCTGGATGTATAAACAATGAAAACTGTAAAGAAGGAGTAATTTCCCAACTAGAATATTAAGTAGTGGATATTACCAAATATTATCAACAATATAATTAATACTACATAGAACGAAATAGTCACAGAGAAAATACATTAGAAAAAAAGTTCTCCAGATGCCAGTAATAATGTCAAGTTGGAATCATGAGATTATCATAATATTTTTCACTTACCCAAATGTTCTCTCAACTTCCATGCATAGCACTTCTAATAAAGATAAATCAAAAACTTGGAAAATGTAGAACATTAACTTGTCCTTAAAATCATTTGGAACGGCTTTCAAATATGTAATTAAAGTTAGTATTTTTATTTTCCTTACTGAGAAGTCACCTATGGAGCACAGGGAGGGACTAGAGGTATTTGCTTTGATAAAATGGTTTTGAAAACTGTTGGAATTTTTCCCCATAGCAATAGAAGGTTTTTCAGCATGGGACAATGAACAAATCAACAATGAGACAGGAATGAGTAGATTCATTGAGATGGTATGGTATATGAGAAAGGGATTTTTATAAACACTATGGATTCTAAACCCAGTACAGAACTGCCATTAACTGATTGGGGGGAAAAATCACTCAATTTCATACTTTGACAATTTTTCCATTTAAACAGAAAAAAAACACATTTAGGTTCCACATACACATGAAATTATTCAGTTGTGTCTTTCTTGAACCTGACTTGATTTGCTTAGCATAATATTTTCCAGTTCCAGCCAAATAGTGTTGTAATGATGGAGTTTCCTTCTTTCTTACATCTGTAAAGTATTCCATTGCATATATATAACACATTTTCTTTATCCATGCATCTGTTGTTGGATACTCAGGTCCTGGGTCTTGACTGTTGTGAATAACACAGCAATGAAAATTGGAGTGAATATATATCCTCAACATACCAATTTCAGCTCCTTCAGATATATACCCCAAAATGGGAATGCTAGACCATATGTAATTCTATTTTTAGGCTTTTTTATGAATCGCCATACTATTTACAAGATGACAGTATCAATTTACATTCACACCATGTTTTAGTCAGCTTTTTCACTGCTGTGACTGAAAAATCTGACCAGAACAATTGTAGAGGAGCAAAAGTCTATTTGAAGGCTTACAATTTCAGAGGTCTCAGACCATAGAAGGCTGGCTCCATTCCTCAGGGCTCAAGGTGAGGCAGAACATCATGGTGGAAGAGTTTGGCACATGCAAGAAGCTCACATGATAATCAGAAAGCAGAGACAGACTCCACTAGCCAGATACAAAATATATACCTGAAGGGCACATCCTCAGAGACCCACTTCCTCCAGCCATACCCTACTTACCTTCAGTAATCACTCAGTTAATCCATAACAGGCTATTAATTTACTGATAGGGTTAAGACTCTCATAACCCAATCATTTCTCCTCTAAATCTTCTTGCATTGTCTTACATATGAGCTTTTGGGGGACATTTCACATCCAGACCATAACACACCAACAGTATACAAGAGTTCTCCACATGCTCACCAACACTTACCATTCATCTTTTTGCAACAGACATTCTAACAGATATAAACTTGTACCTCATAAGTGGCTTTGATTTTCATTTCCCTGATAATTAGAGATGATGACCATTTTTTTCATATGTATCTTGGTCATTCATATCTCCTCTTTTGAGAGATGTGTGTTCAAATCTGTTTGCCCACTTTGAATCAAATTGCTTATCTTCTTGCTATGAATCGAGTTCCTTATATGTTTTGGAATCAGTTACTTAAATGACATGTGGTCTGCAAATATTTCTCACATCCCTTGGTTTGTCTCTTTACTCTATTAACTGCTTCATTTGCTGTGAAAAAACTTTTTAGTTTGATGCAACCTTTTTCGTCTAATTTTGCTTTTATTTCCTGTGTCTTTGTAGTCCTATCCCAGAAAAAATGTCATGAATCTTTTCCTTTATTTATTTATTTTTTTGGCTAGTAGCTTTACAGTTCCCAGTCTTAAGTCTCTTGTCCATTTTGAATTGATTTTTATATATGGTGTGAAAAAACAGTTCAGTTTCATTCTTCTACATGTAGATATTCAGTATTTCCAACATCATTTGTTGAAAAGATTATTCTTTCCCTATTGTGTGATTTTGCACTTTTGTCAAAAACCAATTGATCATAAATACTTTGGTTTATTTCTAGGCTTTCTATCCTGTTTTATGCTGTTTTGGTTATGATAGTTTTATTTTGAAATCAAGAGTGTGATGCCTCCAGCTTTATCTTTTTGCTCAAGATTGCTTTGGTTATCCACGGTCTTTTCTGATACCATAAACTTTAGGATATTTTTGCTACTTCTGTGAAAAATGGATTTGAAATTTTGGTAGAAATTGCTTGAATCTGTAAATCAATTTACATAATATAGGCAGTTTAATAACATTAAGTCTTTGATTCCATGAACATGAAATATCTTCTATTAGTCTTCTTAAATTTCTTTCATCAATTTTTTTATAATTTACAGAATATATACATTTCCCTTCTTTGATTAAACTCATTCCTAAGTATTCTGTGTGTTATTCTGAGATTGTTTTCTTAATTTTTTGTTTGGATAGTTTATTGTTAGTATAAAGACTTACTACTGATTTTGTGATTTCACCAGGTTTTTTGTGGTGTTATTAGCAGTTTCTATATATAAAATCATGTAATCAGCAAACAGTGATTTCATTTCTTTGTTTCTAGTATCAGTGCTTTTTATTTGTATTCTTATCTAATTGCCCTCACTGATAGATCTCATAGAACCATACAGAGTAGAAAGGTGTTTACTATAGATTTAGGAGGAAAAGAGGGATGGGGAAATGGGAAATATTAATCAAATGGTAAAAAGTTTTAGTTAGACTAGTAGAGCAAGTTTTAGTAATCTATTACATTTCCTAGTTACCATAGCAGATAATAATGTATTTTATATTTCTTTTCTTTTCTTTTTTTATATAAAGGATTCAGCCCAGGCTCATTTAACTGAGCCACATCCCCAGCCCTTTTTATTTTTTATTTTGAGACAGGGTTTCACTAAGTTGTTCAGGGCCTCACTAATTGCTAAGGCTGGCTTTGAATTTTGCAATCCTTCTTCCCCAGCCTCCAGAGCCATTAGAATAACAGGCATATACAACACCCAGCAATGTATTTTATATTTCAAAATTGTTAAAATAATAAATATTTAATGTTCTCACCACAAAAAAAGTGATAAGGAAAATGGATGTGTTAGTTATCTTGATTAAATATTTCTATAATGTAGTCATAGATCAAAATATGACATTGTATCCCACAAACACAACTCTTATTCCAATTTTTAAAAATACCTTGTTGAGGACATACCATGATTATGAAGGTGGATTTCCCAGGATGAGACTTATCTATCACACTCCAGATGTTCTGTTCCCTGAAATTTCCCTAAATGCAGGAAATCTGACTCCATAATTTGTGGGAACTGTGTTTGTACTTTCCTCTGGAAGTTTGTGTATTAAAGATAAGGCTTAAACAGAGAAAAAAAATTCAATAAATAATGTAAAGTAAAAATTTACTATTAAAATGAAGAATAAAAAATCAATATACAAAAATCAATAGCTTTCCTATATATCAATAATGAGTTAATTGAAAAGGAAATCAGGAAAACAGCCCCATTCACAATATCCCCATCCCAAAATAAAATATCTAGAATTAAATCTAACCAAGGAGGTAAAAGACTCCTACAAGGAAAATTATAGAACACTGAAGTAGGAAAATAAAAAAGACACTAGAAGATGGAAAGAACTCCTATGTTCAAGGATGGGCAGAATCAATATTGAAATGACTATTTTACTAAAAAAAAAAAAAGCAATTCCCTGGTTTCTAATTAATCTATAAAGCTATAGCAACAAAAAATGCATGGTGTTGGTATAAAAACAGACATGTGAACCAAACAAACCCACAGTTATCTGATCATTGGAAAAGGTGTTTTTAACACCTTTTTTAACAAAAAGTGCAAGGAAAACTGGTTATCTTCTTGTAGAGGAATGAGCATAGATCCATATCTTTCACCATGCACAAAATTTAACTAGATCAAAGACCTAGGATTAGATGAGAAACTTTGCAACTGCTAGAAGAAAATGTAGGGTCAACACTAACACATAGATGCAAGAAACAGCTTCCTCAATAAGACTCCTAAAGCTCAGAAAATAATACCAAGAATTAATAAATAGGATGACATCAAATTAAAGTTTCTGCACAGCAAAGGAAATAATTAAGAATGTGAGAGAGGTCCTATAGAACAGGAGAAAATCTTTGCAAACTACTTTTCTGACATAGGATTAATATCCAGAATATATATATATATATATACTCAAAAACTACACCAGAAAAAGCAAATGAACTAAACAGAAATTTCTCAAAAAAAAGAAAGAAATGAAGGGCTGGAGATATAGCTCACTTGGTAGAGTGCTTGCCTTGCATGCACAAGGTCCTGGGTTCAATCTGAAGCACCACAAAAAAAAAGAAGAAATGCAAAAGACCAAAAAATATAAGGAAAAAAAAAGTTAAACATCATTAGCAATTAGGGAAATGCAAATCAAAAACTGTACTGAGACACAAATTGGCATGAATATACTATGTATACAACCAGAGATATGAAAAATTGTGCTCTATATATGGAATAAGAATTGTAATGCATTCCACTGTTGAAGCCAGATTTAAAGTTAGGTAGCCAGTGTAGTTAGGTAAATCGGTCTAATGTCGAGTGAAACCTAAAATGGAGGCCATGCTGGGAATGATTCAGGGAAAACACAGAGGACAATTCATGGAATGTTAATGAAGACCTGAAGAGGCCCTAGGCCAAAGTCCACCTCAAAGAAGTGATAATGAAGTCCTTCCTGCCCAGATTACTTCTTTGGCCCACCTGTGTCCCACCCCTCGGGCCTTCCAAACCTACATTCCATCACCAAAACTATAAAAAGGGGAAACAACAGCGCTTCCACGGATTCCACCTCTTGGGTCCCCTTCTTCCTCCCGGAGAAGTCTTTTCTGCTGTTCTTTAATAAACTCCTAATCTCTACTCTGGCCTTGCCTCGGCGTGCTTCTTTGGTGTTATTCTTCAACATCGGGGAAGCAAGAACTCGTCACCGGTCAACAGTGGTAACACTGTTATATATAAATAAACAAATAAATAAATAAGAAAAAAACTGCACTGAGATTTCATCTCACTCCTATTAGAATGGCAGTCATCAAGAATGTAAAAATTAATGAAAGCTGGACAGAATGTGGGGGAAAAGGAACACTTTTACACTGTTGGTAGGATTGTAAATTAGTACCATCACTCTGGAAAACTGCCGCAACCCGGCTGGGCACAGAATCACAAGCCACTCAAGCAGGAACAAAACTTTATTTTTAAAAAAGCCGCCAATACCCCGTGCGTGTCCGGCTAGCAAGCTGGTCCACACACGTGGGTGCCTCTACTGGAACCGGGGGCCCTGACCTTCCCCGGAATTCCCGCCTACTATCCTTCCCCAACCAATGGGAACTCTCTGGGAGTCCGGTAACATGAGTCCCATAGCAGGCCCAGGTGAACAGCAGGAGTCCAATTTCCATATGCATGTAAATCTTAACATAATCATATCATCTCAATGGCTAGCTGGCAGTCACCTTAACCAAAGGTGCCATGCATCATAATACTTTGCTGTGGCTCCTAGCAGAAAAAACGATATAGAGGTTCCTCAAAAGACTAGGAATGGAACCATGATATGACCCAGCTCTACCACTCCTTGATATTTATCCTAATGAATTAAAGTCCTCATACCTACTATGCGGTGATACATGCATATCCATGTTTATAGCAGTACATTTCACAATAGCCAAACTATGGGACCTGCCTAGGTGTCTGTCAATGGATGAATGGATAAAGAAAATGTAGGAATATACATTGGAGTTTTATTCAGCCATAAAGAAAACTATAATTATGTCATTTTCAATAAAATGGATGGAACTTGAGAACATTATGTTACGTAGAAACCAAACTCAGAAAGTCAAGGATCCTGTTTTCTCTCATATGTGAAAGCTAGAGAGAAAGAAGGAGGGAAAAAGGTGGCAGCCCTTGGGTCTCATGAAAACAGAAGGGAGACCAATAGAGTAGAGGAAGGATCAGGGAGATGAAGCAGGGGGAATACTGGGGACAATGTGACCAAATAATTGTGTGCATATATGAATATGTAACAATGAATGCAACTATTATGTGTAAATAAAGTGTATCAATAAAAATATGGGGGAAAAAATCATGAAACAAAAAGTAGTGTTGAAACATGGGCAAATGGCAAAATACCTGGTGTTACTCAGTTCTGGCTCTCACTCCTCCTTCTAAAATAACAATTATTTTATTTTTCTTTACTCTTCTTCTGGTTAGACTGAAGTAGCTCCTCAGTTTCGTCATCCAATATTGTGTCACCATAGATGTCACTCATCCTTATGACAGGATAATTGTGCAGGCTGATGATAAGCCTCACTATTTCTGAGGGGAGCACTGACCAATGGCACAGGCCCCCTCGGGGGAGTGGCAGGAGGACAAGCTGAGCCAGTCCATTGACCTGCATATATCTGAGACCTGGGCTACAAGAACAAACAAGAATGAACGGTAAGCCCTGATGTTACAGCAAGAGAACAAAGGTTGAAGCTAGGCATACTTTTAACAAGGTTAAATCAACAGTAAACAGAATTTGCTACCTGGGAATCACTTTTCACTGAGTCACAATTATCAGATCCAAGCTTCACAAGAATACGTTGTCCACACAAGATAAATAAATAAATAAATAAAAAATGGCCAGAAGTCTGAGACCATGACCTTAGCCAAAATAAATACCAATGATTTTACCTGAGCTGTCCTATGAGTCCAGATGGTCAAGTCACTTGTAAGAACTACAGAGGAAAGTCTTGAATTGATTCATTATTTAACCAACGTGGATCAAGCTTCCACAACGTGAGAAAGGCTTGAAAAGAAGAGTAGGCATAATCGTGGTCTGTGAGGAGTTTTCAGTCCACTAAATAATAACCAAGTATTATACATTGCCTGTCTTTCTCTGGATCTAGTGCTCCCAATTAAGCCCCACATCTAATCTCAAAGAAACCCTGTGATGTCTTACTAGGTGAAAATGTAGCAGTCTGTAATTGGAAATAGACTGTCAGACTGAGGAAAATATTTGATTATGACTTAAGGAGTTGCCTCCATCCACGTTTGAATAGCCAAATATCCCAAGAGAGAGGATAAAATAGGCAGAGAATGAGGAAGCCCTACAAAGATGAGAGAGTATATAAAAATTGGAGTAGATCTATATCACAGCATGCTATTCTCTTGTACAAAGGAGAAAAGAAATACATTTTTATGTTTCCCACAACAATGTGCCCTAAGGGTCTCAGGTAGAGGGACTAAGGAGAAGCAAATTCTCTTGGGACTTGGATGAGAAGCAAGGTGCCTTCACTTCTTAGGAGTACTTCAACTTAGGAGTTCTTAGGAGTACCCAACTCCTCTGGCTTTAAGCTTTCCATCCCACCCTTGTGGTTCAGAAAACCTAGAGTTGGTAGAAGAAAGTTCTGGGGAGGAGTCCTAAAGTTGGCCCATCTAGCTGCAAACTTGGTGCTTATTTTCTCATCAAGTACTCCAGAGTTCACACACAAGGAAGCCACTTTCTCAGGGGGCAAAGAGCACTCAACCACTTCCTTTCAAATCAAACCCACCCCTTGCCCCACTGCCTCAATCTTGCTGCCCTTGCATGAAAGCTATGGAAAAAATCCTACAACCTACAACGTCAGAGCCAGCATAGACCTTAGAGATCATATTGTACAGTCTTTACTTAAAAAAAAAAAAAATTAGAGCCCATAGAGATATCATATCTTGTCTAAGGCCAGTCAGCCAACCTTCAAATTCCTTAAGATCTAAGCCTTGGTGATCTACTCACATGCATCCATTCATGCATTTATGCAAGTAACACTAGAGTGAGCAAGGATCAAATTGTATATTTTCATTTTAAGAAGCACCTTAGATACAATATATGTTTTGTACTGTGGAGGAAATGAGGTTGAGTTGAGTATATCTCTCCTATCTCTGTATCATGAATATAAACATGGGGACAAAACAAATACAAATGTAGAAACTAAAGTTATCTTAAAATTATTTCACCAATGTTGCCACTGGTATTCCTCATTGATTAGAAGCTACTTTGGCTTACTCACAGCTTAATTTTGCTTGTTAAAGAAAGTAAAGCAGACTCAAAACCATCCAATGCACCTGAGGTATGATATTTGCAGCTTTCAACAAACACTGGTTAGTCAAGCTGACCATGATACAAAATCATTCCTTCTTACTACCTTTCTGTCAGACTACTCGTGTGTCCCACAACCACCCTTCTGGCCCCCTCTGTCTTGCCACTTGCTGATGCTATTTGCCAGGGAGTGAAGGTGTCTGTGAGCTTTGAAAATTGGATCACAGGGACAGCTCCACGCTGGCCCCAGTCATGCTGACGGCAAGACTGATCAATCAATACCCTGTGTGACACTTTCAGAATTCATTGGAAATGATGCCCTTTTCAAATGACACCCACATTTTATCAAGGGCAGCTCCAGCGAGGGGAAAAACACCAATGTGTTTTTCTAAGATATATCTGATTCCAGTAAACTTTGTTGGTTAGGACCAAGAAGTCTGTATCTCTAGCTTCCCTGCACCCATCTCAAAACCTTTGAACAAGGAGGAAATGCAATGTTTAGACAGTTTTGCAAGCTGAAATTTTTCTGAGCCCCTAAATCTCACATATAGAATAGAAAATGATCATTCCCGAAGAGAGTTTTTTGTTTTGTTTTGTTTATGCTAGGTTTGTTGTGGACTTATAGCACACCAGATTCACAGAGAAAACAAATGGAAACTTTCATTCAGAATGAAAGGTTAAAAAATTCATGGCTACTGTTTAAAACAGGAGTTGACCCTTCTTTGTCCCATATGATGTAGAAGAACATAAAGGCAATAGTTAGCCTGCCTTGTGGTTAAAGTATCTGAAGGGGGAAAGGACACAGGGTCAGCAACATAGGTCAGCCCAGAAGGTTAACAGTGCTGCTGCAGAACAAAACAAGGTGGCAAGCTCTGTTTTCACTAAGTTGTAATAAGGTTACAGAGTGTTCTCAGCATATCCCAACACTAGGTGGTTCACTCAGGCTCCAGGAAGAGAGACTTCAAAGGGCCTCGAGGAACCAAGAAATGAGAGGAGTGATTCTTCCAACTAACTAGAGGCCTCAGAAGGAAAGGATGAGGAAAGATAGCAGACAGAATCAGGATCAAAAGTGTCACTGTGTGAACAAAACCCCCATTCCATCAGAGCACAAGTTCTCAACTTGAGCAGGCATCAGGATCACCTGGCAGGCTGGTTAAAAGACAGGTTGTTTGGCCATGGCTCCCAAGTTTTTGATTATGCAGGTCTGGGGTGGGGCCCAGGACTCTGCATTTCTAACAAATTTCCTTGTGGTGCTGCTGTTGTGGCTCTGGTGACCACAGTTTGAGGACTACTGGTTTAGAGTAGTCTAAAATTACCAACAAATCAAATAAACTCAGCTGTATAAATGCAGCAGAATTGTTTTTATTCTATCCTTCCCACCAGGGTAAATACATTAAAGCACATCTTTAATGGAACCAACTTTCCAAAACGATGTTCGGTTTCTCTTTGTTGTTTGGTTTGTTTATGTTTCTCTTTCTGGTTGGTTTGATTTTTTTATCACTTTTGGTTTCAAGGAGTTTCTTTTGCCTGGTACTATGAAAGAACAAAGGTGGATGAGAGACTTCTCTTATGACAATGACAATTCTGAAAATAAAACAGGCATGTGACTAGTCCTTGACAGTTCGAGCCCCGCTTAAGGTTCAGGGAGCAATCACTGGGGCCTTGAGTATCCAGGTCAACTGAGTTAACCAGATGCTGGTCAATCATGGGGCTCTGGGCTGTCACAATGAGTGGGCAATCAATGGGCCATCCTGTTCAGATGCTGAAACACTCAAAATCTAATGCCTGACCATTTGAGGTTCTGATTATTATGAACTCCAAGTAAGGTACCTTTCAATGGTTCAGTTCTCAAATATGAAGCGATTTCATTGGTCTCCTGGTAATTTCCCCCTCAGCCAGTTAGGTTAATTATCCAACACAATGCCCCCCCCAAAAAAAAAATCTTAAAAATAAAACAATTAAGATAAATAATTTTCATGTTTCTGACAGATATTCAAGTAGATTTTATGAGGAATTTTTTTTATTTAAGATACCAAATGGAAACAAATCTATGAGCATAAGAATATAAAACTGAATAAAGTATCCTTCTCCAGCTCTTAGCTCCTCTTTACACAGAATTCCAGTATCCACGGATTTGCTTCTGAGCAGCTTTTCAGCAACCGGGAGAATTTCACTTTTCCGATGCAGTGTGTGAGATTTCTGAGGCCCTCCAACTGGGGATAATTAGAAAAAAAAAAAGTGATGTAGAGAATAGGAAAAGCAGCAAAACAGACAGTAGAACACAGGCTTTCTCTGTCAGGATGAGGCCGGCCTCAGAACTACACTCAGGTGCCTGTGGAAGGCAGGAAGCAGGGTGTGATGCTGAGCATGCTTCCGCATGAAGCTAGTTGAGCAAAGAGAGTTTCTAAATCTCTGAGTATTAGGAATAGAAGGTGAGAAACACCCCACTCAGTGAGAGGGAATTGGTGAGGGTTTGCTTACTAGCTTTTGTTTCCCCTGTCTTTTCTCCATCTTTAACATCCAAGTCATTCTGCACTTCTGAATTCAAGTAGGCCCTGAGAGATGAGAGGCAACAGCTCTAAGCCACCAAAGTAAAACCACAAATGAAGAGCTCATGAGAAGCCTGGAGAAGTTACTGTCTTTAAAAAGATACCACACTTCTATGCATCCACAGCCAAGAGTCTTGTCTGGATCAGTGGTGCACACTGATCCAGGTACCTGGAGGCTGTGGCAAAGAGCAACTCAAGTTCAAGTCCATCTTGGAAAATATGGCAAGACCCTGTCTCCAAAAAATATATTTTTCTTAATCTTGTAGTGGTTTTGGGCCACTGTTAGTCAGAAAAGCAACAATTGAGAAGATGAGCTAAATAAACATGGCACAGAGAAGTGCAAGGATCAGCAGGTTCTGTGTTTGATCATGACGAACTTCAAAAAGTAATAACTGCTACATCTCTCCTACGTTTCAAATTTCACCCAAGTTCTTTTGAACGACTCTAACCAGAATCCATTCAGGGAGGGGGTCTAAGAGGTATAATCCCAGTTTAACAAAACTGGCATTGCCTCATCCCAAAGCATAGTTGTAAGAAGGAAAACTGGCAAGAGTATTTTGAAACTAAATAATTTGTCCTATTCCGAAAAAACTAAAAAACTAAAAAAGGTTTTAGCAGTGAATTGCACATCTAATTTCTCTTTATGAAAAAAATAACTGAATGTGTGTGCTGTATATCACAGAGAACAAGAGGTTATTTTACCCACCTCTAAGTTTACTCAAATTATTTCTTCTCCCTAATTGTTCCTACCCTTGCCCAACCAGTTGGAAAACTCTTCCTGCTCACAGATGCCACTCAAACATTACCTCCTCTGATAAGGCTTCCCTAACTTCCCACCCAAATGTTTTCGTTCTCCCATCTTAGATTCCAAAACAGTTTGAACACATTTTTATTGAAGTACTTTTCATTTTATGCTGTGATTTTCTGTTTTTGTATTTTTTTTTCAGTAAATTATAAAGCCCTGTAGAAGAGAGTTCATATTATGTCTCATTGTTTACCCAAAATCTTGTTCACAGTAAGTGCTCAACAAACATGGTGTGAAAAAAAAATGAATGGATGATAAATGAATGAATGAAACCCAGTGAGGATGTTAATGCACTACTTCAGGTGAAAAATCCAGAAGGCTTAGATTAGAAAAATAGGGATGGGGAGGTAAAAAGCAGGGAGTATCTAAGTGACATTTCAAAACAAAATGACTACAATTTGTTTGATACAAATTGGATATAGAATTTGTGGGAGACAGACTCTGATAAATGCTATAAATGAAATAAACAAAGTATATGATTATAGAAGGAATCATGGTAAGTTTCATCAAAGAGATAGAATTGTTATAACATTAAGAAAATTATATGTCCATAAAGCAAAATAGAATCAAAGCACTTTCCAACAAATGGCTCAATTTGTCAAGTAGCCAGCCAACTAATAGAGGTGAAGAGTATTATATATTAGAATTCTCTGCAGGAAACCTTAATTTCTGAGCTTCCACTTCTATTTTCATTTTGTTTCACTTGGCAATTATCACCAGGCAACTTTAATGGAATCAAAAGAACTATAAAAACACATAATGACTTCTAATGTAATTTTAGCATGAGGTGTCTGGCATCATTGGCTCATTTCAGATTTTCAAAATGGCCCCACACTAAGCTAAGCAAGCCAGCAAGCTTCTTTTTGTATTTTTTCCTTTATAGACGGGATTTCCTTTCACACCAACTTGGGTTTGAATTCCAGCTCCACTCCTTCTTCAATATATGATCTCAGACAAGTCTTTAAACCTTCGAAGCCTTCAATTCACATCTATAAAATTGCTATAAACAGTGACTTTATTTTGTATGGTAAATGCTTAGAAAAATATCTGAGCAGTGATGCAGTTCTTCTTTGCCTGTTTTTTCTTTTCTTTTTTTTTTAATTTTACAGTTTGAAGTTATATAATACATCTATGACCCCAAATTCAAAACGTATATAAAGGATGTTGATGAAAAATTCTTCTATCCTTATCTTTTAGCCACATAGTTCTATCTTCAAAGGAAACACTATATTATTAGTTTTTAAAATATGCAATACAGATTATTATCACATGCCAGTTAGAATGTCTATAATCAAAAATATTTAAAAAAAAACAAATACTGTCAAAGATATAGAGAAAGAGAAACTCGTGCTCTGATTGATGTGAAAGTAAATTAGTGCAGTCACCATGGAGAGCGGTCCGGATGCTCCTCAAAAACTTGCCAATAGAGTTGCTATATGATCCAGTAATCCCATTACTAGGTAAATATCCAAAGGAAATAAAATCAGCATATCAAAGAGATATCTGCACTCGCATGTTTGCCACAACACTCTTCACAATAGCCAAGAAACAGTAACAATCTAAATGACCATCAACTGATGAATATATAAAGCAAATGTGATATACATGGTAGAATACTATTTGGTTATGAAAAGGACAAAATTATGTCATTTGCAGCAATGTGGAAAGACCTAGAGCTCAAAGTTTTAAGTGTCATTAAGCCAGGCCACAAAAGACAAATACTCCATGATTTCATTCATATATAGTATCTTAAAAAGCTGAGCTCATAAATGTAGAGAAAAATGGTTACTAGAGGCCATGGAGAGTAGGTATGAGGGGTGGATGGGGAGAGATAAAAGGATATGAATTCTAAAGTTGGATAAGAAGACTAAGTTCTGGTGCTCTATTTACACAGAAGTGTGATCATAATTCATAATATCATATTGAAGAGAGGGTTTTGACTGTTGGTCATCACAAAGGAATGATAAACATTTAGGATGATAAATTACTCAAGTGTCCTGAGTTAATCAAAATACAATATATGAATGTACCAAAAAAATTCACAGTGCATCCCATAATATGTACAATTATTATCTGTCAGTTTTTTTAAAAAATTAAGCATTTTCTATAAGCACAAATGTTGTATATTATATTAACTATTCTGAACCCTGTTTTTTCCTTCACTTAATATTGAAGAGCTTTCTGGATAAGTATATATTGCACTATATCATTCTGTTTTTTAACAGCTTTTCATATTTTTTCGTATGTATTCTTCATAAACTAATTTCAGAACATTTACAGAACATTTCAGTTAACTCTAATCTCTTGATGTTGCCAAGTAATGTTGTAATGCATATCCTAGCACACACATCATTTCGATCACTTACAGTGTATCTATGAAATATACAAAAGTGGAAATATTGGTTGAAGTATCATACATATATTTTATTCTCTTTTTAATCATTTTCAGGAAATGTACATAAAATTTAAAAAAAAAAACATTTCAATTAATGATCACAGCCAGAAGTATCTTACTGTTGTACAATATAAAAACTTTCTTCTACTCTAGTGGAAGAAATCATCTACCCGCAAATGATTCCCTGAGCTATCCCCAAGAAGCCCAACAGATAGATAATACAGTAGCATATTAGTACATATCCCCATCACAGTGCCTTTGCATGGCAACCACTGTATGGCAGTCTGTGGAGTCCGTGGAGCTGTGCAGACTGTCTATGTGACCATTCACAGTAGCCCTACTCTCTTACTGCACTGAAACGTTCATATTCCTCAGCTAATGTTCCAGCTGAAGCAGGTCAGAAGCCATGTATATTAACCTTGTATCTCCCATGACATTCAGCTCAATGCCTAGTACCTCTGATCAATAAATGCTTGTTGGTAGATGAAACAAAAGATGACTATCTAGACAGAGAGACAAATGACATAAAAAAAAACTGAGCAATTTTATTTCCTCCTATAGAGATTGGGACAGAAATCCAGTGGAAATAGAACTGAGATAATTTTTAAGTTAAAGTATGATAAATATAAACAAAACAAGGATCAAGTAACAAAGTCAGGGTCGATGAAAAGGGCAAATAAGAATATAATTATCCTCTGGAATAATTGAGCCCAAAACTACAAAAGGACTATTAAAATGGGCTGGGGATGTGGCTCAAGCAGTAGCGCGCTCGCCTGGCATGTGTGCGGCCCGGGTTTGATCCTCAGCACCACATACAAACAAAGATGTTGTGTCTGCCAAATACTAAAAAATAAATATTAAAAAAAGTTCTCTCTCTCTCTCTCTCTCTCTCTCTCTCTCTCTCTCTCAAAAAAAAAGGACTATTAAAAACTGAACTTTAGTTGCAGATGTGTTGAGTTCAAGCAAATTTGAAATGCAGACATTTGGGGTTACACCCATGATCATGCAAACAACCGCTCAGGCAATTCAGTAGTGAATATCATATTTCCTGGGTATTTAAATTCAACTTTTTCCTAAGCCCTGTTTTTGTTTTTGTTTTTTCATGATTACTGGGCTTCTAACGGAATTTTTTATGACGAAAGCTGGTTCAGAAAACATCTGAAGTTTTTGAGTAAGACATCAATACTTACTGATATTCTCTTCTCCCCCAGATTTTTCGAAGTATGTAGGAACACATGTGTATACATGCACACATACATGAATGCTCATGTTATAGGAGATAGTAGTAGATTTTAAAAAGTGATTCCCAAGTAAGTTTGAAAAGCACTATGATTAAATACAGGTACACAAATTTCTTTATTGTTCTAAGGTACTTTTCAACTCCACAAGAGGCAGACATGATATGTAAGATTTATATAACAAGATCCAGAACATTTTGCAAGACAGTGTTCTACAGAACACACTTTGGGTAAAGGTAACTTAATCCACAGACTTTCAATTTTTAGTCTAATGTATGTCCTTGAATGGAAGAAGGTATCTTTGAATTTTAGGATAAAAAATTAAGGAATATGCTAGTAAATGGTCAGTAGAAACCAAGGTTGGGATCTTTAAAAGCAGATGTGAATTTTCATACATGAGTAAAGAGAGTACTTTAAGGGCAATTTGGCAAATTACCCTACAGATATACATGGACTTGTGCTTAATCATATCTACATATGGTTATTAATTTCAGCCGTATTTGAAATAACTAACAACGACCCAAGTGTTTTAGCCATCTTTGCATTGCTGTGACCAAAATACCTGACAAGAATAGCTTAGAGGAGGGAAAGTTTAGGTGGGATTCAATTTCAGAGGTTTAGTTCATGGTCAGTCAAGTCCATTGCTCCCAGCCCAAGGTGAGGCAGAACATCATGACTGAAGGACCCAGCAGAGGAAAGCTGCTCAGCTCATGGAAGGGTCAAGAAGCAGAGAAAGGGAGGAAGGAAAGGGACGTAGGGAAGATGAACCCCTTCAGAACACACCTCCCATGATCCACCTCCTCCAGCCACACCCCACCTGCCTAAAGTTACCACCCAGCCATCCCACCTCGCATGGAATGATGAGGTTATAGTTCTCACACTGCAATCACTTTACTCCAAACATTCCTGCATTAACACAGGAGCTTTGGGGGACACTTCATACCCAAACCATAACACCAAGTGACTACAGAATACTTATTAAAGTAAGATACACATATACAATGGATCCTATACAGCTAGTTAGGTCACTTAAATACAGCATTTCAGAAGACATACATGTGGAGCAATTTCACAAGCAACCCTGCCATGCCTGGGTACCCAAAGCCATGCTTCTCCAAACTCAGACTCTATGACAAGAAAAGGGAAGGTGGTTATGTTTCTATCAATCCAGCAAAATGGAAGAATTAGATTGAGTTACAGAAAAAAAGAAAGAAAGAAATCCTATGAGCACAAAGTCTACAAAGACTAGTTGTGTCTTGTTGACTTTTTTAATCTCAAAGATCTAGTACAGATCTTGAAACATTATATGTGCTCCATAAATATTTGATGAATATAAAAGTAAACTGAATGATTGAATGAATGAAAGAACTAAAATTATAGCCCTTCATACCAATGAACTTAATTTTCAATTTTTTTTTCCTTAGGATCATAGTAACATATCATTCAAACATTTGTTTTTTAGCAAACATTATACTTAATATACAGAGATAAATCCAGGAGGAAAGAAGAGGAGCGTTTGCTGGAGATATAGTCAGTGGTAGAGCACTTGCCTAGTATGTATGAGGCCCTGAGTTCAAGTCCCAGTAATACCAAAAAAAATCAGAAAAAAAAAGAACTCAAGTCTCTCACAAGCAAAGTTTAAGATAATAAAAAATAAGTGCTATGGGAATTCAGAAGAAAGAATCATTACTTGATCCATTCAATCATTATCAAATTACAAATACACAATGAACAAATTAAGGAAAGTTCACAAGAGGCACTATCTTCTTGAAATACTTTTGTTTCTTTCTATGTGGCTGACCATGGCCTCCTCCCCCATGGACAGGAAGTAGTTTTTGATTATTAGAATGTTGCTCATGGGCCTGGAAGGAGAAAAGGAAGTCTTGCTTTCAGCAGTTTGCTGTTGTGGAGTGATTGCTTTTACATTAGCAGATTACTTTCTCATCTCCTGCTATTTTTCCATTTTTCATATCATCATTCCTTCCACAAAATCTAGCAGTTAAACTGTTCTATGCTATTGATTCAGAGTAAACTTTATAAAAACAGATCTTCTTGGCTCCTAACTCCAAAAAAAACTAAACTTTTAGAAAGCCAAAGAGAGAGAAGTTGGGGAGAAGTGGGATCTGAGGTGTGTGAGAGTTTTTAAGGTGATGAAATTCAATGTTCCTTACTAGAAAGCCAGGCCCTGGCAGAGGTCAGGGACTAAGGCAGGAGGTGAAGCACAGTGAATCTAAGCAGACAGTGCATTAGGAAGCCTCAATGAGATCCCCATGTCCTTAGACAGCAAGGCAGAGTGGAATTACAGCCACACATAGGAATAGCAGAGAGAGCCACTAGGCTTGAGCAAACCATGAAGGAAAGAGGAAAATCTCATGGGTACCAATGTGGGGGCCAATGTTGGAAGATGATTTGAAAAGTGAGGAGCATTTCAGAAGACAAATATGTTGAGCAATTGCACAAGCAACCCTGCCTTGCCTTGGTACCCAAGTCATGCTTCTTCAAACAGACTCATCACAAGAAAAGGACAGGTGGCTATGTTCTGCCAATCCAGCAAAATGGAGGAATTCGATTGAGTTACAGAAAAAAGAAAGAAAGAAATCTGTGTTTTCTGCCACCTTGGGTTGTGGATTGTTATAAAAGCAGGCTACAGCTATCTCCACATTCCCTAGAATTCCTGCCATTGCCATGCACATTCACGCAGAGAAACCTCTGGGTTTCGAACCATTCACAGAGGTCCCCCTGTGAAGGGTCTCCAACACTGTCTGGACCCCCCAATGTGGACTTTCCAAAGTTGGCCAGTGGAAGTTTCCTTCCTCATAACGGCTAAGACACAATGAGTTGAAACCCAAAGCCACTCACTCTCCAAGAATGTGGTCATTAGAGCTATATCATCCGTCACCTTTGGGTGGTAATTAGAAAAGGGAAGTCAATAACAATAGTGCATAACACTACTTTACCAAGATTTAAACAAGTTGTAATATTGTTGAACATCTATTGATGAGTCCAAATGTGCCACAGGCTATTGAGCACAGGAGGGCTTTGATGGGAGGCTTTTCATTATTAATTTGATGGGGTGAGGTTTATAGACATCACTGCATACATTTCATTTGTTACATGAGCCCCAGCCTCCCATAGCCATCAAATCTAATCAGTATCGTGTAGGTGACACCCAAGGAAAGGGGATGCCTCAAAAGTCTCTACCTGGGACTTGCAGCCCCATGAAAAGAAAAGTGCCAAGCCTTGTTGACTTTGTACGCTTCTTCCCCAAGTGTAGCAAAGATTGTATGGAAGCAAACGAAAAAGAACCTGTGACCCTGGGAAGAAAAAAATCTCTGAATTGGGAATCAAGAAGCCTGGTTTTTATTTAAGTTCTGCTAATAACTACTTCCGTGCACTTGGGTACATACCTAACATCATTTCACCTCTCTGGAGTTTCTTCATCTACACAATGATCATCTCTTAAGGTCACTTTGCTCTAACCTGGGTTCTCACTTCCTGTCTCATAATTTAAATAGCATCTAGATGCTGTTACTTTCTATTTTTATCTTTATCCCCAACCTCTCTTCTGAATGCTAGACTTACAAATAGAACTATCTCCAGACATATTCACTTGGATGGCATCTCAAACTTCACATAACCAAAACTGAACTCTTCATTCCTCCCAACACCTGCTTCTCCTTCCTCTACCCTTGTCTTCTCATCACAGCAAATGACAACTGCGTACCAGAATTTCATTTGAATCCTCTCCCTCTAGTGTTCTAAATCTAATCCTTTAGCAAATTTGTTGATTCTACCTTTGAAACACATCCATATTCTGATAACCTCCTCCACCACATCCTTGTGCAAGTATTCATCTTCTCTCAGCTCTGGTGCCTCTTCTTCCAGGCTTCCCCATCCCTGGGCTATTCTCCTTGCCCAGCAAGAAGGGTCATTCCTTTGCTCCTCCCTGCATTGTCCTTATGGTTTACTCTTCAAGTCTCCATTCAGAAGACTTCTTATCAGAAAGAATTTTTCTGACCATCCTATTTTATCATATTAGTTTTCTGTGCATGCTACATAATGAATTACCACAAATTTTGTGGCTTAAAAAAAACATGCATTTATTTTTTCCATAGTTTCTGTGGGTCAGCACAGTGTAGCTTGAGTTCTCTGCAAGGATATCATCAAGGAGTCAGCTGGACTATACTTTTATCAGAAAGCCTGACTGGGGAAGTATCTACTTTTAAACTCATTCATGTTTTTGGAGGAAATCATTGGCCCTGAGATTCCTGTTTTCTTGCTAGTTGAAAGATGAGGACTGTCCTCCGCTCTTACCAGCTGCCCTCAGTCCTTGCCATGGGGTCCTTCCATAGACAATTCACAGCATGGTTATTTGCTTCATCAGACCTGCAGGAGAATTTGTAATCTCCAGGAGGGCCTAGTTCCTCTTTAAGGGCTTTTACCTGATGAAGTCGATCCTATGTAAAATAACCACCCTTCTGATTAACTCAAAATCAACTGATTTGGAACCTTTATTGTATCTTCAAAATCCCTTCACCTTTGCCATGTAACCTAAGCATAGGAGTGTCTTCTCATTATACTCACAGGTCCCACTCACATTCAATGTGGAGAGTAGGGCAAAGGGGAATTCTACAATGGATGTGAAAAGAGAATCTTGGGCGCTACCTTAGAATTCTACCCACTGCATCATTTGCACCATAACCTTTATTTATTTCTTTTTCTATTTTTTGCCTCCTGTGACATAGATTTGTTCATTTGTCTATTGTTTAATTTCTCCTAAGTAGAATGAAAGATTCCTGAGAACAAGTACTTTACCTTGTTTACTGTTATTTTTTCAGCAACTAGAACAGTATCTGGCTGGCATATAATCCACACTCAATAACAATTTGTGGAATGAACAAATGAATTAATGTGTTTAAACATAAATCTCTTTGACTCCCTCTCATCACAGTAAGCTTACTATATTATCTCCCATAGTTTGTCATTCTTCTAACAGACCCTGGTCACATGCAAATCAGTGTCAGTGAATATTTAGTGAGTAATTACTCTTTACCATCCACTTAAATGAACTATTGTTGATCCTCACAATAAGACTCTCTAAATCACGCACTGTCTTCTGAGTCTGGATGGTAGGAAATTGAATTTCAGGCGTACTGTTGGGAATCCGACATTCCTATAATGGGGACTAAGCATTTCTCTCGTCTATCATTCTTCTGTTTAGTAATTAAACCTCTCAGTTTTAACTGAGCATCTGGCCACCTGATTACAAACCATACCCCCAGCCCTGAAACTCTTGAAGGTAAGTGTGACCATAAGACCAGGTTCAAGCCAAAGAAAAAAATGATGGGCATGATTTCAACACCACAGAGAACAGATTGCTTTTCCCTGATGTTTTTGTTGTTGTTGTTGTTGTTGTTGTTGTTGTTGTTGTTGGAGTTAGAACATAGCCATGGAGATGAGCCAGATTCAATACTCCAGATCATGTCTTTAATCTGAAGTTGATAGATCTTCAAAGAATTCCTGGGTAGAATTCAGAGTGCCCAAAACTTGAGGGGGAGTTACAACTTTGTTTTCAGTAACTTTTAACTCAGTGTTTTCTCTAGTTGTGTATATAAGCAACAAAACACAGTAATATTCATACTATCTGCAAACATTACCATCAGAAATCAGATATTTTCATATTATATTACAGTTATACAGATATCATTAAAAATAATTTAAGCTCATAAGTACTTTCAAATTAAAATTCTGGGCATGCCACTAGATCTCAGTAATAGTTAATTAAAAATCACATACATTAGAGTACCACAAATTGTCTTTTAATATTTTGATCATTTTATTTTGATATCACCTACTTCCATTATGCACATCCTGCATATGTTTTAAACATTAAAAACCACTTTTTCTTTTTCTTTTTCCTTTTTGTGTGTGTTCAGTTAATTTTTCTTTTTTTCTTTTTTAAATTTTTTTAGATATACATGACAGTAGAGGGTATTCTGACACATTATACATATATGGAGTATAACATTCTAATTAGGATCCCATATTGTGAATGTACAAGATGTGGGGTTTCACGGGTTATGTATTCATATGTGAACATAGGAAAGTTATGTCCATATGTTCAATTCCTTCTACTGTCTTTCCTATTCCCATCCCTCTCTTTCCCTTCATTCCCCTTCGTCTAATCCAATGAGCTTCTATTCTACCCCACTCCCCCCACCTCCCCACCCTCATGTGCACCATTGTGTGTTAGCATCCACATATCAGAAAAACATTCAGCATTTAGTTTTGGAGGACTGGCTTATTTCACTAAGTATGATAGTCTCCAGTTTTATCCACTTACCAGCAAATGCCATAATTTCATTCTTCTTGGCTGAGTAAAATTCCATTGTGTATATATGCCACATTTTCTTTATCCATTCACTGTTGAAGGGCACCTAGGTTTGTTCCATAGCTTTGCTATTGTGAATGGACCTGCTGTAAACATTGATGTGGCTGCATCACTGTAGTATGCTGACTTTAAGTCCTTTGGGTATACACTTAAGAGTGGAATAACTAGGTCAAATGGTGGTTCCATTCTAAGTTTTCTGAGGAATCACCATACTTCTTTCTAGGGGGGTTGCATCAATTTACAGTCCCACCAGCAATGTATGAGTGTACCTGTTTCCCCACATTCCTTGTCAACATTTATTGTTACTTGTATTCTTAATAATTGTTGTTTGACTGAAGTGAGATGGACTCTCAGTGTAGTTTTAATTTGCATTTCTATAATTGCTAGACATGTTGAACATTTTAAAGGCGAGCTCAAACTATCCCTACTTGCTGATGACATGATTCTATATTTAGAAGACACACACATAAAAAAAAACTTTACTAGAAAGCTTCTAGAACTCATAAATAAATTCAGCAAAGTAGCAGTACATTAAATTAACACCCATAAATCAACTTCATCCCTATATACCAATGATGAATCAGCTGAAAGAGAAATCAGGAAAACTATCTCATTCACAATAGCCTCAAAAAAAAAAAAGAAAAAGAAAAACAACTTGGGGTCAATCTAACAAAAGAAGTGAAAGACCTTTACCTTATAGTAAAGGAAGAAACTGAAGATCTTAAAAGATGGAAAGATCTCCCATGTTCTTGGATAGGCAGAATTAATATTGTAAAAAATGGACCTACTACCAAAAGCACTAGACAGAATCAATGTAATTCCTATTAAAATTTCAATGATGTTCTTCATAGAAATAGAAAAAGCAGTTGTGAAATTCATTTGGAAAAATAAGAGGCCCAGAATAGCCAAAAAAAAATCCTTAGTGAGAAAAGTGAAGCTGGAGGCATCACAATACCAGACGTTAAATTAAACTATGGAGCGATAGTAACAAAAACAGCATAGTATTGGCACAAAAACAGAACATGAAGACCAATGGCACAGAATAGAAAACACAGAGACAAACCCACATAAATACAGTTATTTCATACTAGACAAAGGCTCCATAAACATACATTGGAGAACAGATAGCCTCTTTAAAAAAACAGTGCTTGGAAAACTGAAAATCCATAGTGGAAATGAAACAGTGCTTGGAAAACAGAAATCCATAGGTAGCAGAATGAAATTAAACTCCTGCCTCTCACCTTGCACAAAACTCAAAGTTGATCAAGGAGCTAGGTATTAGACCAGAGATCTTGGGCCTACCAGAAGAAAATGTTGGCCCAACCCTCCATCATGTCAGCTTAGGAACCAACTTCCTCAACAATTCTCCTAAAACACAAGAAATAAAATCAAGAATCAATAAATGGGATGGCATCAAACAAAAAAGCTTTTTCACGGCAAAGGAAACAATCAAGACTATGAAGAGAGAGCCTACAGAATGGGAGAAAAATCTTTGCCACCTACACTTCAGAAAACCACTTTTTCTGAAATGGAGTCCACATACTTTACCAAATTCCAAACAGACGTGGAATAATATTTTTAAATCCTATTCTATCATATGGTGAGGTACCAAATAGGAAGGATTTCTAAATGACCTCATGGTGTAGAAATGTTTACCAGAAATGAAAAATAAACTTACTTGCAGACTGTTACAAGGAAGATAAAGAAGAAAAGCCTCTAACCTGCTTGATCCTCTATTTTGGGGGGCCTCTGTGTTATAGCAATGGAACTGATACCCTAGGTAAGACCACCTCTCTAAGTCCAGTCAGAGTCCTAGGGTGACTTATGCTGTTCAAAGCATTTAGGAAAGAACACTAAAGTCTTCAGACTTCCCTTTACAACTGATGAGCAGATTTCCCAAGCTTGTATGGTTCCTACAAGACAAACAACCATGGGAAGTGGGACTTTTTAATGCCTGCTTATCCTAAGGCAACACCTCTAAAGGTTTGGCGCATCCATCACCCCAGCTTCACCAATCAAAAGTCCCAGTGACACCACTGAAAGGGAGCAGAGTGATGTTCCTGACTACACAGAAATTACCAAACTCTACATTTTTCTTTGTTTTAAGAGAAATTATCTAAAGGACCTCCTTCCTCATTTAACTTGGCTCACTTTTACCTTCCAAATTTAGTCATTTATCTCCATCTCCCTTTCCCCTCTGAAATGGCCCAAAATAATTATTCTCAATGTTCTTAGGCATTTACAAATAAAATCTGGGTTGGAAGCTCCTCTTTTTGCCTTACGCTCTTCCCTTCACAGAAGTTCCTTAGAAAACACAAAATCTGTTACCATCCTGTTATACAGAAAAGAAAGACTGCTATAGTAGTGAGGCAGGAAAAAATATTATCTAAGTAAATTCTCTGTGGCTAGTGCATCAATCCAAATACAAGGTCTTCTGAGCTGATTTTGAAAGGTGGTAAGAATTGACAGTGAATGGAAAGCAGAGATAGGACAGAGTGTTTAGAGATAAAATAAAAACCAAATAGTGACTGGTGAGATATAGAAGAACCATGGAAAAGTAGAAAACAAATTTATTGAAATATTGAAGTTAAAGTGAGCAAAAGTATGATAAATGAAAGAGAAACATAAGCAAAAGCACCATTTTGGAGCCAAAGTCAACAGCTTTTAAATAAGTTCAAATTTGAGGTTAGATTGAAAATCCAAGTGGAAATCCCCAAGAGGTATGGGGATGAGAACTCCAAAATTAGTATCTAACTAGAAATACTGCTAGAGACCAAGAGAATGAAAGAGCCCACCAAGGCAGAGAACTGAGAAGGGGAAAAGCAGACCAGCTCCAATCCACTGGAAACCCTCACACGTGGGAAACAGAAGAAACCATCAAGGGAGACAAGGAACAATTACAGAAGGAGGAATAAATTTAGGATAGAGTAATGTCACAGAGAGCATGGCAGGAAGTGGCTTCCAGCCAAATGCATAGTGAAATTAAGGATAAGAACAGAGCAAAGGCCTGTGGGTTTTTCAATAAAAAGATAGTGGGTTAGTAGATAGCTTACTAATAATAGGTATCCATATAAATAGGACACCCTGAGGTGCAGATATTACCAAGGGCAGAGGCTGTCAAGATTCTTTCCAGGGCCATAAGAGAGTCACAATCTTTCTTTAACACCTTTTCCACAATTTCTGGCAAATTTCTGAAAAACATATCTACTTGCTATTTATAATCATAAAATGTCCCTGGTCCAAAAAATATCTACATCCCAGAAGGCATCATTCAAAGGCAAATGGGCTTGGAATTACTCAATGTATTCCATTGGATCAATATCATAGAGAATACTTATTTTCATTTTGGCTTATCAGAAAACTACATGTATTACATACAGTACCTCTTAATACATGAAACATTTTCCCCCAAGCTGTTCAAATGAAGATATTTCCCTCCATTTTCATCCTATATTAAAGAAATAACGTAATTCCTATTTAGTGCAGCAGCTAGTGCTTGCCTAAACCCTGTAAATGTTCACCCACAATGGAATCAATAGGCGGAATATAGAATTCATCTCACAGATGAATGACGCCTAATGGACCCTAGATTTTAATTCTGAGACATGAGCCCAAACTGAAAAGCTTTCTTAAAAAAAAAAAAAAAGGAAAGGAAAGAAAGAACAAGTTTTTTTTTTTTTCCAAGTCAGAAACAGATGAGGTACACACATTTGGACAAAGGAAAAAATTATGCAATTAACAATGTCCTCATAACCTCTCTGGTAAACATGAA